>NC_061121.1:126260332-126313319 GCF_002878395.1 Capsicum annuum | reverse complement strand
CACATATTAGGGTATGCGTCGCACATCTTATCGCACATATTAGGGTGTGTGTCACACACCTTATTGCACACCTTATGTCAGGCGACATACTCTACTTTGTAAATCATAACTTCTTACGCGGGTGTCAGATTTGGACAAAATTAGTATAGTTGGAAAGATAATTCAAAGATCTTTCATTTGATATATAGTAGGCCCACTAATTCAATATATACAAGGATTTATGATCAAATAAAATTGACCTAAGTTTTGACGCTCACTAAAACTTGAACGATAGGAAAGCTTTCAACTTGTACTTGAGTTAGGGAACTTCTATGATCTAAATTCATGCTCAAATAGATTTCCACACTACATAATTGATTAACACACTAAATTTACATAGGATTTAAGGCTTTTGAAATGTCTACGCATAGGAATGACGGACTTTCATTCTAGTCCAAAATATGGGATATTACAGTTTTACTAGGAGAGAATGTTTCTACAAGTTGTTTAAGAAGGTGTTTTATATGATTGTAGTGCCTCTATCAAGATTGACTTACAAGAATGTCCCTTTTCCAGTGGTCTAATGAGTATGAGCTGACCTTTCTACAGATAAAATGCCATAATTCATTTAGCACTGATTCAGACTCATAATATTGCGGGCCATGGGTTTACTATCTATTATGATGCTTCTAGAGTAGGATTGGATTGTGTGTTGATACAACAAGGTAGAGTTATTTCATATTCCTCTATGCATTTGAAATTTCACAAGATGAACTATCCCACCCTTGACTTGGAGTTGGCAGCATTAGTCTTTGCATCGATTATTTAGAGGCAATATCTACATGGGGTTCATTTTGAGATCATCACCAATCATCGCAGCCTACAATAAATCTTCATCCATAAAGCCCTTAATTTGAGACAACGCAGGTGGTTGGAGTTGCTTAAAAACTATGCCATTATAATTCTTTAACATATAGGCAAGCCAAACATTGTAGTAGATGCCTTGATCTGGAAGACAATGAATATGGCGGGTTGGCTTTTCATGTTAGAATTTGAGAAAAAATAAAGAAACTAAACTCATAGTTGAAAGAAAAAAATATAAAGAAATAAAGGGGGTAAGAGGAAGGCCTACCATGATGCAAATTTCCCAAATCATGATGGCACCTACCTTAAATCACCAGTAGGTAATCCAAAGCATAGCTCGGAATGCTAGTTATCGACTAATTGGTAGAAGGTATGAGATATACCGTAAATGAATACATGATATTAAATAAAATTAGAGAATAAGAAAAATGTTCTAAAGAGTATCCATAACCTAGTAAGGCCCGTTCAAGAGCCACTAAATACAAAATATGAGTACTAAATAAAGTGGATAGGCAGGTAGTCTCAAAAGTAAAGACTGACCAACATATTAGACGGAGATAATCTCAGCTTTGACTATGAACTCTCACTTTATCTCCGAGTCCTAAAAGAAAGTTGGATGTAATGTCAGTGGTGGTGACTAGTACTCATATATACATTAGAAAAATATGTAGAAGTGTAGCATGAGTAGCAAGGCAACGGGTAAGTTGGCATCATCGGCAGACTAAGATAAATCATAACAAAAGCATGATAAAATGCGAGAAAGTAAACTAAGTCAGGCATAAGTTTAAATCTAAAATAAATACTCCAACCTGAATAGGAAAATAAGTGTGAAAGAATAAATGATAAAGATAAATACAATTTAACAATAACCTAGTTGATCTCGATAAGCCCAGAAAGTGCCAACAAGTAAAGAGCGACCCCCCATAAGTCAGGTGGATACAGACAGAGAAAAGGGTACTAATAACAATAAATTTAAATAATAACCACCGGCAAAATTGTATCTAAAATTCCCTCTGAACCATAATTTCAGACTCAAGCCAAACTGAAGAATGATAACATCATAATAATGCCATAATAGATTGCAATTGTTGGAGTCAAACTGGACTAGTAAGTAAATAGAAATAATGATATTGATAATCAAAAGATTCCCTAGAATCCATATAATACCATCTTACCAACTTCAATGAAGAGTTTACAATGGTGGCAAGGTTTACTCAATAAGTCTAGTAGATAAGCTTAAAGGGCATCGCATTCCACTCTGGGTATTTTGACTAACCAAAAACTTATAGAAGACCTAAGTTACCCTATGATTCAAGAATATTTTAAAATATTCCAAGAAGATCTCCTAGGTCTACAAGGTGCTATCCTAGACATTTGGCCTATGAGGAGGGCCAGAGGGACCCGTTACTACTGCCAAAAACCCACGCTAAGGTATGAACCTACCCAAACCTATACTAAGTCTTTAATATTTTACCCTAAGGTTCAAGATGAGCCAACACTAGTCCTAAGAAGGTATTATGATCTTTAAGAGGGGTGACAAGGTTAAATACCAAAGAAAAGGCCGCAGAATGGCTAACTTTAACCCATAAAATACTAAAATAACCATTAAGGCGTAACACCCTACCCTTAGCTAGAATAATATTATATTAATACCATCATAAAGCCCAACCTAAGTGATAGGTAATCCTAGCCTACCTTGACATCATCGAAAGCTCGATAAAGTTAACTTGATTGGGGTTTTCCCCAATTAAGAAGCCTCCGCATGATGCCATATTATCAAAATAATAATCTATGAATCAACACAAGAATAATGAAACCCATATTGCATGTAAATACCTCAATTCTAAAACTAAGCTAAACATCCAATGTTAGGCCTTCTTGCAGAATCACCACTTTGAAACTAACAAAATATTCCTCTACGCACATGGATCATTTACTCTCAAAATTAGGTGAAATATGAGCACAAATACTCCCTAAAATTAGTTTGGAAAGAATCTAAGGATTTAAGTTTATAAGAGAGTTAACTGAGAAGTTAGAGGAAACTTAAAAAGAACTTTGATGAGAAAATGACACCACTGAACTCTCTAACTCACCCTGAACATCCAAAGATCAAGCTCCACAGTCTCTAAGCCTCCTAGGGTTTTATGGACATAGAACATGTAATAAATAAATACTTCCAGGGGTCGCTTCTTTGTGATCACGGGGACCCCATCGCAAATGCAATGTCTAACTCAACATGCCCTTTGCAAGCATAGCAATGAGTCCACAAACACGATGGCCATTACTCTTAGCCTTTGTGAATACGACCAAGGTCTTGCAATTGCAGCAAGTTATTTCCTTGGCCTTGACAAATGCAAACAAGGCCTCAGAAATGTAAAGACCATTTTTGTCCTGCACCAAATGCAGTTGCACCAATAGTTTTGGCCAAGTGTCAAATCTCTGCTTGCACCCTCGAGATTCATTCGGAATCTTATGAACACAAATGAACTATGCTACCCTACAAAATTCATTATTTTTTACTTAACAGAACCATCAAAATTTCCAATCAAGATTGTTTCACTTAAATATGGCTCCACACCCAATGGCCATTTTAACCAAAATCCACCCAATAACCTAAAACAAGTCTAGAAGCCTCGAGACCCAAACCAAGGATCCCTCTAGCCTAAAATTGGCATTCTGGATGTAACAAGAATTTTAGAATTGACATAAAAGTCAATTTACCAAGATTTTAGGCCCAACACCCTAATCTAAACAATAAAAATTTCAAAATAGAAAATTGCCTCTAAAAAATAAACGAACTGCCCGGTAACCAAACTGATAGCTTTAGCAAGTCATATATTACTTGGGGAAACTATAGGAAAGCTCTAAGAACAAATAGTGTGGAAATAAAGAAAATGACCTAGAGATTCATTACAATATCCATGATTTAAAGGAGTTTTTTCCTCAAAAGTAAAGGATTGTGATGTATTAGAAGGCTCAAACATGTGGGGATACTTGGTCTATATCTCATTCTCGGTCTTCTAAGTAGCCGACTTATCTAGATGGTGTCTCGTCTAAAACATAACCACTGGAATATCATCTATAATATAACATTCCAATATGGAGACATGAAAAACTCGGTGAATTGCTGAAAAATCAAGGGGCAAGGCTAACTCACAAGCCACCTCTCCAGCCATATATAGTATCTCAAATTTTCCAATATACCTGGGGTTGAGCTTTCCGTTCTTCTCAAACCTCATCATACCCTTCATGGGCGATACTCGAAGGTAAACCCAGTCACCAAATCCAAACTACAAGGCATGAAGTCTACAATAAGCATAACTCTTCTGCCTACTCAATGTTGTCCTTAACCAATCCAGAATCACTTAGACCTATAAAATGACTCACGAAGAAAGTCAGTACCACAGGGACCAATCTCAGTAGTTTCAAACCAATCTATCAGAGATCGACATTGTCTACCATATAATGCTTCAACTAGTAGTTATTATTATAAGCAAACTCTATTAAGGTAAAGTGCTACTCCTACTGACCTCTAAAGTTCTTTAGACACACGTGAAGCATATCCTTCAAAACCAAGACAGTCCACTCCGACTGACTATCGGTCTAAGGGTGAAATGTCATGCAAAGATCAAACTAAGTACCCAACTCTGCCTAGCTAAAAGCTAGAGGTAGATACTGATCCTCTATCTAAAATAATAGACACGGGCACTCCATCCAAGAAAATAATCTCACAAACATGAATACGGGAAAACCTCACAGCACTAAAAGACATCTAAATGTAATGAGAAGTACAAGACAAACTATAACGACCCAAAACTCACCTCTCAAGATGTCACACAGTGCTTAAGGCTACAAGTAGCCCCAAGCTAACCCTTTGATCCTGTTACCACATATAATGACTTATTTTAAGAAGAAATATACGAAACTCTGGCACTGTCATATCAAATGAAAGGAAATACAAAGATAATACTCAGTCCAAATGATCGCAATAATAGAAATCTCAATACAACAACAATCTGATAACTACTCTGACGAAGCCTCTACTACTCCATGAACTAGAGATCCATTGGGACAGGTCCTCAACTGACTCAAATTGGACTGAAAGCAATAATATAACCACTCAAATACTGAAAAGTCTGAAGATAGGTCCTCAAACCATGAGGACTCACCACTGGAGAAATGCAGACAAAGGTACTCGAAAATCACTGACGAGGCTGGGATTGAGAACCTAAACTTATATTATAAGGCAATGTAGCACATAGATGTATATGTGGATTAGCACTTGGAAATGTACTAAGTATATGGGGGTGTATGCATTTACATAAAATAATATCAATACTCTTTAAGCAAATCGTGCATGCAAATAGGAATGACTCACATGGCTTGAATAAGTCTAAAATGTAAAGCTCATAAATTATGTAGAATGAAACATGTAACACAAATCTCGCGAGTCGTTATACTTTGGCTTTCAAATCTCTGCTCTCCTCTTATTCTCATTACTCATAGGAAGAAGGAAGCTTTAAGAAATACTTTCAATTCATGCATATATCTCATGGAGAGTAAAAATTCTTTATTGCTCAAGAACTTATAACTCTTTTCAACTCAAATACTTGGAACTCAGAATCATATGACTTTGGTTTAAAAACTGATGATCAACTCTTATTAGTAGAAAAAACAACATTCTTCTTTGGAAAATACTCAAAAGCAATTCGTTCACTTTAGAAAATATCTCATCTCAAAGATTTAGGGAAAATATTCTATCTCAATGGAAAATACTTTAGTTTAGGAAGGTTCTCTTAACTGACATAAACCATGCGAGGTACATGGAGTCCAATGTCTTATCCTCCTAAGAAAGAAACTTCACATTGGGGAGAGGCATCATACTCTTTCCAAGGAGTATAAACTTAACTCAGTGATCACTTATCTCAGCCTCGGGCCCAATCATCTCGGCCTCAGGCCTAAAATCTCAAACCTACGGTGGCACGTGGTTATGGGATAAGAAACTGTGGTAACTTACCCAAATCGGTGCTAAATACTACTCTATTTAGTTTATCTCGCCCATCTCATAGAAATCCACTTTCAAAATAATATCATAGTTCATAAGAACCCAACAATCAAATCTGTAATCTCATGTGGTAGAGTGGATTTCTAAACTCTATGACCTTTAGGTCAAAAAATTTCTCAATAATCTCAAAATACTAAAAGCATGGGTGCTTATAGCACAATAGTTCATAAAATTGCAAGTCTCAAGTATGGGTTAATGACCCATAATTCAATCTCAAGTTAAAACTGATCATAATGCATAATAGATAGCATATAGATTCATAATTCATGTAGAAATCTGGAAGTTACAGTAATTTGTCTCAAAATATCAACATACTCATATACTTCAATTTCTAGAACATTGAAACTATTAAATCCTCAAGGAGTAACAACATAGGGTATAAACCCAGCTTCAATTTCTTAAGAAAACGTGCGAAAATCATGTTATTTGACTTTTAATTCATGGGAAACAACAAGATATTGCAATCAATAACAATGGGTGAAAACCCCTAATTCAATATCATGTAAAATCTCATAGATTACAAAAAATTATAGTTTAAATAAGCCTTTGGGCACAAGGGTGAAAGGATTACCCTTGTTTAAAATCCCGCATACCTTCGATTATGAAATTGGATGAACAAGCTTGCTCTAAACTCTTCTTACTCTTGAGAGAGGGTTCTTGCAACCCTTGAACTTAGAGAACTCAAATCTCAACTCAATTTGTAGAATCTATGGTGAGTTCTTGGATTTCTTGGAAAAGGATTTTAGATTTGATCTTGAGGGAGAAACCCTAGCTCTCTTGTGTTTTGGATGATGAATGAAGCCATTTGCTTCCATTGAAATATATCTAGTTGATAAAAGAGAGGATAAGACCGAAAAGCCCTTTTAAAAATGAGTTAAAAATACTGAATGGGGGCTGTGACGGTCGAAGCGACGATCCATTGAATCGTTCGTCGCACGTCAGTCAGAAAAAAAACACACTGCCTCGATGCGATGGTCTCAGTGATGGTCTGTCATAGACTCGATGGTCCAACGGATCGTTAGTCGCACATTGGCCAGGATGAGGCCACACTGCCTCAGTGGCGACGGTCTCAGAGATGGTCCATCGCAGCCTGGATGGTCCATCGTCCTGGCCTTCGCACTTGGGCCAGAAAAGGGATTTACTGCCTTAGATGCAACGGTCCATCGCTGACTTAACGATCCATCGAATCATCCATCGCACCTTGGTGGTTCTGACAACTCTCATTAAATGGCCATAACTTCTCACTCCAATGCCGGATTTGGACGAAATTCGTATTGTTGGAAAGAAAATTTAATTCTCTACATGACAAAAAGTCAAATTTAAGAAAATTCTATATGGTTTAAATACCAATCACTTGGGAAGTATCTTCTCAATCTTTTAGGGCCGAAATTACACTTCACTTGACACGCTCTAAGGCTCGGACTACGAGGGAACTTAGCAGGGTCTTACAATATCTCCCCCTTGGAAACATTCATCCTCGAATGTACCTAGTTAGACTAGGAACACAGGAAAATAAAGTACACATAGCCAAAGCAATTTGCTAAATGGCTCGACATCACTCTCAACTCTCGAATATCTCAGAAATTATAAGAACTCATGTTAGAATAGATATATATAGCTGAACTTTAGATTAGAAGGGATGAATTAAGGAAGAATAATACCTTCAGATTGATCTGAACTTGCAAAAAAGAGGACGGGTACTTGGCTCACATGTCTGCTTCTTCCTCCCAAGTAGCGCCCTCAACTGACTGGTTCTGCCATAAAACTTTGACCAAGGGAACCTCTTTGTTCCTTAGTCTACGAATCTAAAAATCTAGGATCTTAATAGGAATCTCATCAAATTAAAGATTGTCCTGAATATCAGCACTCTCTGAAGGATCTACCACAATGGAATCACCAATATGCTTCTTAAGCATGGAGACATGAAAAATAGGATGAATGGCTGATAACTCTGTGGGCAACTCAACATCATAGGCTAATTTACCAACACGGCTCAAGACTCTATACGGGCAAACATATCGGGGACTAAGCTTTCCCTTTTTGCCAAATCTCTTCAACCCTTTCATGGGTGAAATCTTCAAGTACACCAAGTCACCTACCTCAAACTCAAGATCTCTTCTCCTCACATCGGCATATGACTTTTGATAACTCTAAGCTGTCTTCAACCTTTCTCTAATCAACTTAACTTTCTCCGTAGCTTCAAACACTGCATCAGGCCTAATTGTAATAGTTTCACCTACTTCAAACCAACCTATGGGTGATCTACATCTTCTATCATACAAGGCCTCAAATGGTTCCATCCTGATGCTAGCATAGTAAGTATTGTTATAGGCAAATTCTATCAATGGCAAATGCTCATCCCAACTACCTTTGAAATCAAGAGCACATGCCCTCAACATATCCTCTAGAGTCCGAATGGTCCTCTCAGCCTGACCATCTATTTATAGATAAAAAGCGAAACTCAAATGAACTTGGGTACCAAGACCCTGCTGAAACACCCTCCAAAACTGAGAAGTAAACTGAGTACCCCTATCCGAAATAATAGACAAGGGAACTCCGTGCAGCCTGACAAACTCTCAAATACATAATCTAGCATAATCCTCAGTTGTATAAGATGTGTGAATGGGCAAGAAATGAGCGGACTTAGTCAGCCTATCTACAACAACCCAAATAGAATCATGATGATGACGTTAAAAAGGTAACCCAGTCATGAAGTCCATATTCACCACCTCCCACTTCCAAGTGGGTATACCAAACTCTTGCATCACACCGCCAAGTCTTTGGTTCTCTACCTTAACCTGTTGGCACGTTGCACACTTTTCTACAAACCTAGCTATATCTTTCTTTATACTATTCCACCAATAGATTTCCCGCAAGTCACGGTATATTTTGGTAGTACCAGGATGAATGAAATACTGCACGCATGTACTTCAACAATAATCCTCTGCCTCAGATCATCAACATATGGAACATATAACCTACCCTACAATCTCAACACGCAATCTCCCCCTTGGGAGAAAACCTCTACCTTTTAGTCCTTAGCTGCCTCCTTCCGCTTGACCAAACTAGGATCTCTATCTTGCTTCTTCTTTACTTCTGAAACTAAAGAGGATTCGGAACTAGTTTGCACCAAAGTACTACCTCAGCTGAATCAAGCAACCTAACACCTAATCTAGCCAGACAACGCACTTCATGAGCTAAATCTTTCTTACATTCCTGTATATGAGCAATACTACCCATAGACAACCTGCTAAGGGCATCTACCACTATATTAGCCTTGCTCGGGTGATATAACACACTCATATCATAGTCTTTTAACAAGTCCAACCACCTCTTTTACGTAAGATTCAACTCCCTTTGAGTAAACACATATTGCAGGCTCTTATGATCAGTAAACACATCAACATGGACACCATAAAGATAGTGTCTATAGATTTTCAAATTAAAGACCACAGCAGCTAACTCAAGATCATAGGTTGGGTAATTCTTTTTATGCTGCTTCAACTGCCTAGAGGCATGGGCTATAACCTTACCTCTTTGCATCAACACACAACCCAAACCAATTTTAGAGGTATTACAATACACCATAAAACCATTTGTACCATCATGCAAAGTCAACACAGGGGATAAAGTAAGTCGAGTCTTCATCTCCTGAAAACTCTTCTCACAGAAATCTGACCACTGGAACTTAACTTTCTTTTGGGTCAACCGGGTCATAGGAGATGCAATACAAGAGAAACCTTTAACAAAACGACAGTAGTAGCACACTAGACCCAAGAAACTTCTAATGTGAGATGGATATATGGGTCTAGGCTAATTTTTTACAGCTTCTGTCTTTTGGGGATCTACTCTAATACCTTCAGCTAAAACAATATGTCCCAGAAAGGCTACAGACCTTAGCCAAAATTCACACTTGTGAATTTGGCAAACAACTGGGGATCTCTAAGAGTTTTCAAGATAGTTCTAAGGTGATTTGCATGGTCATTCTTATTACAGAAGTATACAAGGATGTCATCTATAAAGATAATGACAAATATGACCATAGCGAGTTCGAAAGGCTATCTGTGGAATATCACATTCCATCACTTTAAGCTGGTGATAACCGGATCTAAGGTCTATCTTGGAGAAATAACTTGCACCCTGCAACTGATCAAATAGGTCAATAATTCTCGAAAGAGGATACTTATTTTTTACTATGACCTTGTTAAGCTGATAATAGTCAATGCACATACGCAAAGAACCATCTTTCTTCCATACGAATAGAACAGGTGCGCCCTAAGGAGAAATACTGGCCTTATGAAACCTTTGTCTGAAAGATATTTAAGTTGCTCTTTCAACTCCTTAAGATCAGCAGATGCCATACGGTATGGCAAAATAGGAATGGGATGAGTATTGGGAAGAAGGTCAATCTCAAATTCTCTCTATTGAGAGGTACCCCTGGGAGATCTTTCGAAAAAACATCAGGAAACTGATTAACAATATTGACTGACTGAATAGTTGGAGCCTCAGACTTAGTGTCTTTGTTTCTAACTAGGTGATAGATACAACCCTTAGATATTAGATTTTTGTCTTTAAGATAGAAGATAAAATGACTCTTGGGAGTTCCCGAACTCCCAGACCACTCAAAAACTGGCTCATCAGGGAACTGAAACTTGACCACATGGGTACGACAGTCTCTAGATGCATAATAATAAAGAAGCCAATCCATACCCAGAATAAGGTCAAAATCCACCATGTCTAACTCTATCAAATCAGCAAGTATGACTCTATGAAGAATAGTAACAGGACAATCTCAATACACTTGTTTAGCAACAACTAACTCTCCTACTGGTGTAGAAACTAGGAAAGGCTCAAGAATCTTTTTGGGACTTATTTTGAAATTCACAGTTATAAATAGGGTCACATAAGAGAAACTTGACCCGGGGTCCAACAATATATAAACATCAAGACAAAAGACAAGGAGCATACCAGTAACAACATCAAGAGAAACCTTATGCTTTTGATGGGATGGTAAGGCATAGAATCTGTTCTGGCACTGACTGTCAGCAGTGCTAGATGAATCACCCTAAACAGGGGCAGGACGAGGGACAGGAGCTAGTGTACTAGTAGTCTATGCCTGAGGTCGGGCATCTCTGGTCCCCTTTCTAGCATGCGGACAATCTCTAAGTCTGTGGCCCTACTTACCACAACCAAAATAACCCCTCAAATTTGTGAAACACTCACCGGGATGATCCTTACCACACTTAGCGCAAGAAGGATAATAAGGCCTATTACCAATATTATTTTGGGACCTATAAATAAAAGACCTGCTCCCATGCTCCTGCCTGCCTCTAGGCGGGAGCACTACCTAACAAAGGCACTGGAATAGATAGACGTCTCTGAAATTGAGGGTGGTTCCCTTCATGGAACCTAGGCTAACTATACTCATACAGCTCAGATCTAGCCATCTTGTTACCCCTCACTTTGTCTCTTTCTCTAATCTTATTTACCTTTATCTATTATTCATGCATCATCAACCTAGACAGATCCATATCCCTATACAGCATCACAATCCCACACTCTTTCAGCACCAACCTAAAAACACCTATCATGAACTTGCTCATACTAGCCCGGGTGTCAAAAATCAAATCAAGAGCATACTTGGCCAACTGGTTGAACTTCAAGCAGTACTCTTTAACAATCAAGGAGCCCTGCCTCAAGTTCATAAACTCCTTAATCTTTTCTTCCCTCATCTCAAGCGGAAAGAACTTATCAAGGAATGCATCTTGGAACACCTACCAAGTCATAGAAGCAGCATCCTCACCTCTACCCTTCCTCCATGATACAACCCAATCATAAGCTATGTCCTTCAACCTGTAAGACACCAACTCAATACTTTTTTCCTCAGAAACATTCATCACCTGTATGATCTTTCTCACCTCCTCAAGGTATAACTATGGGTCCTTACCTGCCTTGGACCCATAAAACTCTGGCAGATTCATACACATAAAATCATGAATCCTAGAAATAGCTGCATCACCTCCCTACTAATTTGCAAATGTGGCCTAGTTATTGGCCCAAACATTAGCGGTGACTGCAGGGGCTAACGCGTGAAAGGCCACCCGAAACTTAACATGAGACACTTTCTCATTCAAGGGATCAATGGGATGGGGTTGCTCATTATTGTTTCAATGGGCATCCACTCTTTGGAGAGGCATTTTCTAAAATAAAAGAGCACGAATTATTAGATAAGAGAGACAAATATAGGAATGATAGAATCTGAAGGTAAGAAAGAACTTTTTCCAAAAATGTCTTATAGCCTCTTGCTCATAGATGTGGCACGCTACACACCAATGATCAAGGCTATACTCAACGTGGCTTGTCAGACTCCCAAGGACTCCTTTAAAAGCTTAGTCTCTGATACAAAGTTTGTAGTGACCCAAAACTCACCTCCTGGGATGTCATATGGTGCTTAAGGCTACAAGTAGCTCCAAGTTAACCCTTTGAGCCTGTCACCACATATAATGACTCATTTCAAGAAGAAATATACGAAAAACAGGCACTGTTATATCAAATAAAAGAAAATACGAAGATAATACTCTGTCTAAACGACACAATACTGGAAATCTCAACATAGCCACAATTTGATAACTAGTCTGACAAAGCCTCTACTACTCTATAAACTAGAGAGCCGTTGGGATAGGTCCCCAACTGACTTAAACTAGAATAAAAGTGATAACATAACCACTCAAATACTAAAAAGTCTGAAGATAGGTCCTCAAACCATGAGGACTAACCATTGGAGAAATATAGACAATGGTACTAGGAAATCACTGACGGTTGGGACTAAGCACCTGAACCTACATTATAAGACAATGTAGCACATAGACATATATATGGATCAGCACTTGGAAATGTACTGAGTATATAGGGGTGTATGCATTTACATAAAATAATATCAATACTATTTAATCAAATCATGCATTCAAATTGGAATGACTCACATGCCTTGAATAAGTCTAAAATATAAAGCTCATAAATCATGTAGAATGAAGCATATAACATAAATCTTGTGAGTCATTATACTTTGGCTTTAAAATACGTGCTCTCCTCTTATTCTCATTACTCATAGGATAAAGAAAGCTTTAAAAAATACTTTTAACTCATGCATATATCTCATGGAGGGTAAAACTTCTTTATTGCTCAAGAACTTATAACTCTTTTGAACTCAAACACTTGGAACTCAGAATCATATGACTTTGGTTTAAAAACTGATGATCAACTCTTATTAGTGGAGAAAACTACTTCCTTCTTTGGAAAATACTCAAAAGAAATTCGTTAACTTTAGAAAATATCTCATCTCGAAGCTTTAGGGAAAATATTCTATCTCAATTAAAAATAATTTAGTTTAGGGAGGTTCTCTTAACCAAAATAAACCATGTGAGCTACAAGGATTCCAACGTCTTATCCTCCTAAGGAAGAAACCTCATGTTGGGGAAAGGCATCATACTCTTGCCAAGGAGTATAACCTCAACTCAGTGATCATTTATCTTGGCCTTGGGGCCAATCATCTCGGCCTCAGGCCCAAAATCTCAAACCTATGATAGCACGTAGTTCTGGGGTAAGAATTCTTAGTAACTTACCCAACTCAGTGCTAAATACTACTCCCTTTAGTTTATCTCAGTCATCTCATGGAAATCCACTTTCAAAATAATCTCATGGTTCATAAGAACCCAACAATCAAATCTATAATCTCATGTGGTAGAGTGTATTTCTAAACTCTATGACCATTAGGTCAAAACATTTCTCAATAATCTCAAAATACTCAAATCATGGGTGCTTATTGTACAATAGTTCATAAAATTACAAGTCTCAAGTAAGGGATAATGACCCATCATTCAATCTCAAGTTAAAATTGATCATAATGCATAATAGATAGCATATAGATTCATAATTCATGTAGAAATCTAGAAGCTACAGTAATTTGCCTCAAAATATCAACATACTCATGTACTTCAATTTTTAGAACATTGAAATTCTTAAATCCTTAAGGAGTAACAACATAAGGTATAAACTCAGCTTTAATTTTTTAAGAAAACATACAAAAATCATGCTATTTGACTTTCAATTCATGGGAAACATCAAGATATTATAATCAATAACAATGGGTGAAAAACCCTAATTCAATATCATGTAAAATCTCATAGATTGCAGAAAATTATAGTTTAAATAAGCCTTTGGGCATAAGGGTGAAAGGATTACCCTTGTTCAAAACCCTACATAGCTTAGATTATAAAATTGGATGAATAAGTTTTCTCTAAACTCCGATTCTTCCTCAAGTTTTCTCTAAACTCCGATTCTTACTCTTGAGGGAGGGTTATTGCAACCCTTTAACTTGGGGAACTCAAATCTCAACTCAATTTATAGAATTTATGGTGAGTTCTTGGATTTCTTGGAGAAGGGTTTTAGATTTGGTATTGAGGGAGAAACCCTAGATCTCTTATGTTTTGGATGATGAATGAAGTCATTTTCTTTGCTTGGAATATATCTGGTTGATAAAAGAGTGGATAAGAGCAAAAGACCTTTTAGAAATGAGTTAAAAATACTGAACGGGGGCTGCGATGGTCAAACTGAAGGTCTATCGCTAGCCTGATGGTCCGTCAGAATATTCGTCGCACGTCGGTAAGAAAAAGAACACACTACCTCAATGCAATGGTCCATTGCAGACTCAACGGTCCATCAGATTATCCATCGCACATTGGTCAGGATGAGGCCACACTGCCTCAGTAGCGATGGTCTCAGCGATGGTCCATTGCATCCTTGACGGTTCGTCGTCCTGGCTATCTCACTTAGGCCAGAAAAGGGAGTTACTGCCTAGGTTGCAATGGGCCAAGCGTTGGTCCGTCGTAGACTCGACAGTCCATCAGATCGTCCATCGCACCTAGGCATTCTGACAACTCTCAGTAAAACGATTATAACTTCTCACCCCAATGCCGGATTTGGACGAAATTGGTATCGTTGGAAATCTAATTCAATTCTCTACATGACAAAAAGTCAAATTTAAGAAAATTCTATGTGGTTTAAACACCAATCACTTGGGAGGTCTCTTTTTAATCTTTTAGGGCCGAAATTACACTTCACTTGACACACTCTAAGGCTCGGACTATGAGGGAACTTTGTGGGGTCTTACACAAACCATTCATGAAGTCCATAGCAATAACTCCCACTTTTACTCTGGAATGGGTATTTCTCTAAATTAGGACACCAGGCCTCTGATGCCTGGTCTTTATTTACTGACAACATAAACAATGAGTTTTATAGTCTGCTGATTCTTTTTTCAACCCACTCCACCATTAATGCTTCCTCAAATCTCTATACATCTTAGTTGTCCCAGGGTAAATAGAATATCTGGAGTAATGAACATCCCACAATATCAACTAAATAATATCTCGAACTATTAAAACACAATATCACCATCAATTCTCCAAATACCCTTAGAATCCATGTTAGTTCGACTGGAATCACCTCTCAACACCAAATTATGAATAACATAAAGTTAAGTATCCTGAAACTCTTAAATTTGCTCCATCAAGGTAGATCTAGCCTTAACACTAGAAAGAATCCTCACGTGGCCTGAAATATCAAGTCAAACAATTAAGTTGGCTATGGACTGAATAAACTAAGCCAACAACCACTCCAAAACTAAAATGAAGGCCAAGATACCTATACTCACTACCTTCTGGCTAGTGGAATCTACTACCACATTTGTGTTGCCCATATAGTATAAAATAGAGATATCATAATCCTTTAGCAACTCAATCTACCTGCGCTATCTTAAATTATTCTCCCTCTGAGTTATAATGTGCCAAAGACTATGATAGTTAGTATGGATCTCACAACAAACATGATACAAGTAATGCCTCTAAATATTGAGGGCAAAATCCACCAACTCTAATTTATGGGTGGGGTAGTTTCACTCGTGCACCTTTAATTGCCTTGATGCATAAGCAATAACATAACCTGATTACATTAAAACACAACCCAAACCAATGCTAAAAATATCATAATAAACTATAAACCCCTCATCTCAATTGGAATAGTTAAAATAGAAGATGGAGTAAGAAAAACCTTGAGCCTTTAAAAGCCTAACTAACACTCCTTGGACCACTAGATTGGAACCTTCATCTAAGTCAATTTGGTCATTGACACTATAATATTATCAAAACCCTAAATGAACCACCTGTAGTAACCAGCTAAACTAATAAAGCTACAAACCTCAGAAAGAGATCTATGTCTAACATAATCATGAATGGCCTCAATTTTCATTGGGTCCACCATAATCCCATCCTTAGACACCACAAGTCCTATGAATGTCACTAACTCAAGCTAGAACTTACACTTTTAGAATTTGGGAAAAAAGCCTATGATCTTTCAAAATCTGAAGCACAATCCTAAAATGCTTCTATGCTCCTCTCTACTACTTAAGTAAATAAGGATATCATCAATGAAGAATCCTGATGGAGTCCAAATAAGGCCTAAAAACACAAATCATCAAATCCATAAAAGTCATTTGAGGCATTGTTCAACCTTAAATACATCACTAAAAACTCGTAATAGTTATATCAAGTCCTGAAGATTGTCTTAGGGATTTCCTCAGCTTTAATCCTTAACTAATGGTAACTGAATCTAATGTCAATCTTAGAAAACACTGTTACTCCCTGAATCTAATTATTAATACATGGCATAGGATATTTGTTCTTCACTGTTACCTTGTTCAACAGCCTATAGTCAATACATATATGCATAAAACCATTATTTTTCTTCACAAACAAGATAGGAGAAGTCTAGGGTGATACATACATCCTAATCAAATCCTTACGCACAAGATCCTAAAGTTTAGAATTTAGCTCCTAAAGCTCGATAAGAGCAATGTGGTAAGGTGCCATAGAAATAAGTTAGATTCTTAGCTCAAGATTTATAGCAAACTCAATACCATGCTTAGAAAGAAGTCCAAGAAGATTGGTATATAAGACATCAAAAAAATAATGGATAATTTGAATATAAACATATGAGGGACACTCCGCACTAACATCACAAACATAATCATTATAAGACTTGTAACCCCACAACACAAACCTCCTAGCCAAACATAAGAAATAATCCTCGTTGATAAAAAGTTAAAAGAACCCTTCCACACAACTAAGGGTATGACAAGTATAGCTATGAAATTGTCTTATCAGAGAAATCCAAGATCGCATGATAGGGGGATAACTAGTCCATGCCTTAAATTATATCAAAACCCACCATATCAAACACAATAAGGTTGGACTGAGTATCAAACTCTCAAACAGACACAATACCTGATCTATGAACCTAATCCACTATTAAAGAATCATCCGTAGAAGTAGATATACATAATGGCACAAATAAAGGCTCCAACTCTAACTACGGTGCATAATAAGTAGAAACTTATGAATAAATGGATCTTAGATCAGATAAGACAATAGCATGATGATGGTATACCAAAATCATATTTGTAATAATAGTATCAAAAGAATCTACTTTTGGCCAACCAAGTATAGCATATCATTGACCTCATCTGCCTCTAAATTGGGTGCCTAACCGACCACCTATAGCACCTACTTAAGGACCTTTTTGAGAACCCTAGGGTCTACTCTTGTAACCATAAGCACCACCCCTAACTGGCAGCAGCACTGATCTTATCTGCTGAATACTCTAAGTTATTGGCTGAATTATCCCATATTGAGGAGACTCTCTAAAGAAATTACCAATAACCCATAATCATAGCAAGCCCTAGGCACTTTACTCTATCCAAAAGATCTCGTTAACCCAAAATATCCACCTCATCTTCACAAAATGTGGAGCTCGCAAAGACTAGTCCTTGTTTAGCCCATTGTATTCACTATAACTGGACTGACCTCTATCCCTTATCTAGAGTGTTATATGAACCGCCCTACTAGAATGACCCTGGTGCTAATAGGACTGGCGTGGAGGGTACCTAGCCTAAGAGCTTTTACCTTTAAACTTTGAGCCACTTTGACTCCCACTAAAAGTACCATGCTACTATAGAATCTTATTGATGACCCTTTGGACCTAGTAATGCATGTACTCCATAGTTTGGGCAAAGTCAAAAACATCAACAAAGGACCTACCAGCAATAATAAAACTCTAAGTGTCCATGCAAACAGTAAGTCTCATCCCTCTAACAAAACATTATCTGCTCATGCTCGATAGGTAAGATCGGCATAGCATGCTTGTCCATCTTATGGAATTTAACCCATACGTTACAATTATGATAGAACTCAACCCCAACCTGGTAAACTGGTCTCTTAATTACTTTTGAAGACTGTAAGGCATATATTTTCTAAAGAAGCGTCAAAAAACTGAGTCCATGTTATAAAAGGATACTCAACTGGCTTGGAATCAACATAACCTTTTTACTAATGTCTAGCTACAAAATCTAACTAAAAAGTAGTATAGTTGAGCCCACTTACCTCAACCAGGCCTAAATTACGAACCTATACTTGTAAGTAGTCAAGAACTTAAATATTTCCTCACCTAAAGACCCTATAAATATCGGTAGAGTAAATCTTAAAAATTTACCCAATATCTTCTACTCTTCTACAGATATAGCTAGCTGGGTGACTATAGGTTGAGCAACTCTATGTACTGGATAGATCAACTCTAGGAGCCACAGATATAGGTTGCACCCCTAATTTATTACCACTCTTATACATATGTTAAGCACCATCAGACAGTGCACCACAACTAATACCAATAACTAAAGCAAGGCATCTCTTAGCATTTTAAAGAAGAAATAAACATTGATAGGGCCTAGTCTGGCCCTTTCCCACCAATGGCTCAGGTAATGTAACCTCTAAAGCTACTTTTGTCTTGGGAGAAATGATAAGATCTGGTAAAGGTCCTCTGTCCTAAACCTTAGTTGAGGTGGCAGCTCTAGTCTAGTTGCCACTTGTGAATTAATGAGGTCCTCATCGCTAGTCATCGTAGCTCGAATCTAGACCATCTACATAAGAATAAAACAATGAGAACCTTAGAAACCAACACAGACTTAGTGTACAAAATAAATGAAAAAAGTGAAGCTCTCCAATGAATACCTGATAGTGTCCCAAGGATAAGATACAAACCTCTCTAAACCGCGAGACTCTACTAGACTACCCCCAGTCGTAACATGATGCTTAGAATCACAAGTGACTCCAAGATAACCTATAGCATGGCAAAACACTAAGAAATATAGATAATAGCAGATAAAATAGAACGTATGTGGAAGCCGAACTTGAAAAATATAATAAATATCCAAAGGAAATCAAATCATCACTAAACATGTTTGAGATCAAAACTAAACATCTAATTATAAAATAAAAAAGCCTCTACTAAGATGAGTTACTGGGACAAGCCCCCCACCCAACTCTGACTAACTGAGAAGTAGGAATGATAAAGACAAAATAAAATAAAATGTTAACTCTAGTCCTCACATGATGAGGACTAACGAAAACTTCTACAGTTGATAAGTTATGAGGTCATTCTATGCACGATCAGGATGCTGAGCATCCAACCCTATATTATAAGATAATATAATTCAAAAAATATATGTGATCAGTACTTTGAATTCTATGAGTATGTAAGATAGAAAAATAATTGATATGATCTGAACATGGAAGATATAACATGATAACTAGTGCATGACTAAGTAATAAACATATAATGAATAACTAAATTACAAGGCCATGCATGAATCTAAAATCTAAACTGTAAACTATAGACTATGGGAGCTGCTAATAACTGACATATCCCAATGTGATCTACTCGGGATCCAACCTATGAACCCAGTTGGAAGGGTATTCAGTACCTTGACATGGGTACAAACACTGACTGGTGTAGGTCCACTACATTAATGTCCAAAAAGACTAAGATGTCAATCCTAATCTGAGGGGTAACTTTTAGAACCTATGATGGAATCATAGTTTTGGGACATGAACTTTTAATCAAAGTCTCAGCCTAATAGAAGAATGGTCCTATCTCCTTTGTCCAGTCGATGCTAAGTACTACTACCAACAGAACCACATTAATAATTAAAATGCTCACTAATGGTAATAATCTGATAGATAAAATAAATTTGTTCCCTGAAAACATTCAAACATGTAAACAGGGAATATAACATTCAATAGTATATGCATGAAATCCTAGGTCATTAGATGTTCATAAATCACCATCTCTGAAGAATGCAATCGTTGTGTTAAATTTGTAAACTAATCGAATCAATAGAGTTCAAAGACCCAGGTCCATTAATCATGGACTTCACAATGTAACTAGGGTTTCGGATCATAATAAAATAACGACATTGGAATTCATTGTAAAAAAAAGAATCATAACTCAATGACACCAAAGCATCGATATATCTATGAATTTACCAATATTCATAAACCCTAAATTATGAGAGAGAACTGAACTAGAGAGTTGGGTTAAATTTTAGATGCAATGGGTGAAAGGGAACCCATTGATGAAATCCCACATACTGGATGTAAGAGCACTAAATAATTCCTTAGATTTGGACGCCTGAGGAAGATGAACATTAATTGGCCTTGAGAAAGGGAATTGACTATTTTTCTCATCAAAGTTAAGTGTCAAATAAAATACTAGGTAATGAGAGATTAGGATCTTATTAACCCCAATAATGACCCTTGTAATTCCCCAAAAAACTTAGTTTTTATAATAAAGACTGGGAAAAGATTGATTTACCCTTATAATTTCATAACTAGAAACTGTGGGGAGGAACATACAAGACCTTTCCATGATCATAGGAACAACTGATGATCATGGGTTGATCTCATGGTTGGGAGTTGTATGTGAACCCTCTGAACATGATTAGATGACCCTTGGTACAATCATGGTACCTACCTATGGTCATACCTTGGTTCGTACATTTGTTGGCAACATCAAAGGCACCTATGAAACTCACAATCGTGCATAGGGGTCGTGGTTTCAGTGCACGACCGTATTTCCCTCTTGTGGCATGAGGGTAAACTTTGTCAACTTTTAAAAGTTGGTCTTATCTTGATTATATGAAACCATTGTACAGTTTTACAATGAACCACAGTCATGGTTGGTCTCGTGGTATCTCACAGCAAAGTTGTGCTTTACTAAGAAATTCATAACTTCCTGCTCCAATTCATATTAATGCAAAACTGTATGCAGTGGAAATATAATTAAAATACCTAGAACATGGTGGGTCTAGGACTTAAAAATGCACCAAAATCTATAGTTTTTACTCGTTCGAAGCTAATCACTACCTTTGTAATTAATCAATAAGGGAGGTTTAAGATTGGTTAAGGGCTAGGGGGTTCTTCTGGCCTTGGTACATGACCAAATACCCTCTTATTCTATTAAAACATAATGATTAACCCCACATATACTTGATGCATGGTTCTAGTCTAGGCTTGTATTTTTTAGGGTATTATAAGATCTCCCCCTTGGAATCATTCATCCCTAAATAAAAACTAATTGAGCTGGTAGGTTAGGAGAAAAAAATTGCAATTCCTATATTTTCTTCACCACTTATCCAAATATTATAAGAATCACCCTACACTATCTATACCTAAAATTCCTACACTGAGTTCCTATAAGTTGTCTATCTACATGGTACTATATCAGTAACTAAAACATAAGGTAATTTAGAATCATAGACGCATGTTATGGCATAGGAATAACTGGGTGATAGGAAATAGAAAGAATTAATTAATTAAGGGAAACTATTACCTCAATCTAGGGCTAAGCTCAAAGGGAAAAGATAGGGGTACTTGGTTATCATGTCTACCTCTGCTTCCTAAATAGCTCTCTTAATTGATTGATTTCACCTGTGAACCTTTACCAAAGTTATTTCTTTATACCTCAACCTCTAAACCTGACGGTCAAGGATTTCTAAAGGAACCACTTCCTAATAGAGGCTACCATTCATGTCAACCCTTTCTAAAGGCGCAACCAATGCGGTATCAACAATTATCATGACCTAATTTATGAGTCATGTGGCACCGACTAAACCCCATCATTCGGTAAGCCGAATTGTAACCCAAGGCTGAATACAATAGGTTAACTTGGTATAAAATGCCCAAAATAAGGCAAAAATAACATATGTAATAGGTAGATAAGATAGATAATAATAATAGATAATGGATAATCATTATACAGAAATCCATCCCACGCCTGGTAGAGCCAGTACAAAAGCGACTATAAATACAACTCAAGTCTAAAAATAGTCCACATAATCGTGTCTTGAAACTAAAGACTGAAGATAAGAGATATAAGGAAATAAGAGACTCTGACTCCAAGAGCTCACCGTATCTTCGAAAATCCACATAGCATGAATATCGGATCAACAGCAATAACTAGTGCTTAGATCTACACCAAAAAGGTACAGAAGTGTAGTATGAGTACCAAAACCATAGGTACTCAGTAGGCATCATCAGACTATTGAGCTAAATCATGATATAAATATGATAAAATGCATGATAACCTAACTAAGTCAAGGTACAAAAACACATCTGGAATAACTCCAACATCATTATGCATAAACCTGGAGAGTACAATAAAGATCGAATAATCCAACCATCCTTTATTTATCAACTAACCATCATTGCCATCTAACTATCATTCATTAATTTACCATTATTTATCCACTAATCACCATTTATCAACTAACCATCCTTTATCAGCTAGCCATCTTTTATCCACTAAACATTACTTACCCACTAGTTATCTCTTATCAACTAAACATCATTTATCACTATCATGGTACCACTGGAATTTGACCATGTCATGCCACACTATAACCATTTTATACCTTCAGGATTAAATCGGTATCCCTATTATCAATATCACACCCCAATATTTGGATTGGATTTGGTAATCATATATAGAATCATGTCATAGGGAATAGTCGTACTTAAATCGATAAATGTATATATATATATATCATCAATCTCATAACCATCCCCCGTTCTTGAGCCGGGTATGTAAGTTCATTAATTAATGTTTGGGGTTGAACCGATAACCATTTCATTACTTCATAACCAATGTTTGAACTTGAACCGGTAATTATATACTTCATAACTTTATTAAGAGCATAATTACTAGCATTACTGACAACATGAATGACTTTGCATAATCTATAAACGTGATCACTAGCATAGTCAATAGTCATGATCACTTTAGAATAATAAATAGCCTAAAAGATAGCGTGAATCACTTAGCATAATCAATAACATAAATGTGACATAATCACTAGCATGGTCATTAAGCACAATCACTAGTATAATTATTAAGATAATGTATAAGTGTGATAATTAGTATAATCACTAGGCCAACTCTCAATATCAACCATCATAACTATCAAGTGTCAATGTTTCTCAATATTTTTAATAAGTATTCCCAAGGTGTGTAACGAGCATATGAAGGTTTTTGAGAACTAACACAAGTCTTGGCCTAAGATGGGTCAAAGGGCCAGCTTCTAATCCCCAAAATATATTCTAAGTCAAATTCTACCCAGACTAGGATAAGGTATCTAAATCCATTTATAGATGTTTAATAATCCATAATTATCCCTAAGATAGTAATGTTTCCCAAACACGAACAACTAAGTCAATCCCGACTAACATTCTAGTAACCAAGGAAATCTTCCTTATCTTAAGAATCTATGGTCAATTTCACCCTAGGGATAAATAACTAAGGCAATTTCACCTAATTTGAGTAACTATGGTATTCTCATTCTAAACATGAGTCATGAATCCTAATTCACCTAAGGCACAAGAAAATAATCTAAGTGCTCCAAGTGTATAGTTTTTAGGTAGCCCTAACATTCTAACTAACCCAAGTCTTGAAATTCATCTTGCCAACACCTAAAATCCATCAAAATCCAACACAATATCATAAACATACTATGAACTAGCTCAATCTATAAGGAGGGTAAGCCTAGCCTACCTGGGCACCGAAGAAAACCCAAAAAATCTGCTAAATCACCACTTTTCATTCCGAGAAGCTTTTGCAAGATGTCATGCTATCAAAACCACATTCTATTCATTAATACGAGAATAATGATACCCACATTGCACCATTATGCTTCAGATCCAAAAATCACACCAAAACCCCATGTGGATCCCATTTTCAAAATTACATTTCTGAGGTCAACCGAACATTTCCTCATGCTCCAAGAGTAATTACCCACAAAATGGGTGAAATATGAGCTACATTGGGGCTAAAATCAAGTCCCCAAGTTGTATGTATTTTGCACAAGAAAAGGGAAAATAAACCATGAAACTAGAGGAATCTTACCTCAAATCTGAAGTAAAATCAAGAATTAAACTTAACCAAGTTTAGAGTTATAGATATTTGGAATGGATGAAGAATAGGCAAAAAGGGGCTAAAATGGGGTATTTATACCCTTTCCAGGTTTTCGGGTATCAATATTGTTGCCCGGCACCTCGCGATCGCAGCTTCGAGCGATTGTCATGGGAGTCGCATTCATGACAAGTGCTCGAGATTCTAGCATATACTAGCCAGCCAAGGGTATCACGATCATGACCCCTGGCTTGCTATTAGTTAGTGCAGCAAATAAGGTGAGACTTGGAATTTTCCAAGTTTCCTCCAACCCCTTGAGATTCATTCGGAATCACATATACACAAAAGGACTATGCAACCATATCAAATTTGATGTTTCAGACTCAATGGCATAGTTAAAATTTCCATCCAAGGTCATTTTTGTAAAAAATGGATCCCGCACCCGTACTTTATTTTCTTAACTTTTTGACCAATGGATCAAAATGAGCTTGGGTGCCTCAGGACACAAACCAAGAGTCTTTCTAGCCTAAAATAGATATTCTGGAGCTGTTGGAATAGTCAAAATTTTCATATGAGATCATTTGACTAAAGTTTTAGCCCAGTAGCCATTTTGAACAGTAAAGACTTCAAAATATGGAATTGGCTTTAAAAATCAAATGAACTGCTTGATAACTGAATTGTTAGTTCTAGCATGTCATAAATGACTTATGAAAGCTATAGGAAATCTAAAATGATAAAAATAAGTGGAAATATGCAAAAGAACCTGAAGGGTCATTTTAATATCTACTACTAAAAGGACTTTCATCCGCAAAATTCATAGGTTAGGATGCACATGAAGTCTCGAATAGATGAGGATACTGGGTCTGTATCTCATTCTCAATATCCCAAGTAGCATCCTCTATTGGATGGTGTCTCCACTAAACCATCTCTATAAGAATCTCTCTAGTGAGAAACCACCTAATATCACTAGCAAAAATGAGCATAGGCTCCTCCACAAAGTTCGATCACTTATATAGCTAGACTGACTCCTATCTATGCACATTGTGATAAATTTATCAAGTGTTGTTCAACTATTGGGACCAATGCTTGATTGTGCATCAATACATTGACCTAAAGCAAACATAGCAACCCTCTATGTATCATTTAAGCCTTCCAAATGAAGTGTTCTGGAAGTCTTCTAAAGGCCTTTTATAATGCCATAGTTTCAAAGAAAGTGTTCCTCCCTCATTGACTAGCTCACAAAAGACAAAGAACTCTACAGTGACCGCAAAGACGACAACAACAAACTTGAATACCGAATTAGCAAGCTGGAGGCAAGTTTGAAAATTATCGGGATTCACATACTACAACAAGCATCTGATTTTCTCCTAGATATCTTAAAAGCATGCTAAGGAAAGAAAACACAATCAATTATATCCTTATTGCTAAGAAGTAATGATACACAATCTATCTTTAATCTAGTTTATGGTTCCGATTAGGTCAATAGCAGTGGACCTAATCAGAACCACAACTAAGAAGGCATGGGATGAAATTTAAAATTTAGAAATTGTCGCCTTCTATTAGATTGCTTATTTTAAATACAGCTATTCTTGGGCCAAGTTTTATTTACTTACGGTACATAATTTCAACCCTCAATGCCCGTAAAGCTGCTTTGTTAGTGTTCTGCTATTTTCTATGTAGGTGATCATTCTGACCACTCTACCTAGTCGCAGCTCCAGCAAAGTACCCAGCTGCATTAATTTTCTTTGAGAGAAATAACAGATGGATTTTTAGTACTGGATAAACATTCATATTTGCACTTGATTCAGACTTCTCGTGTACGAATTCATCTTCATCGGCTTGATTTGCTAGAATTTCCATGCAACCTATGTTTTCCTATTCAATTAGCTCTTAGATGATATAGTCTTTCATCAACTCCCCTATTCTCTCGCAACTATTCTCCTACAGCTCCTTCTGGCATATAATCATCTTCTCGAACAACCCTTCCATATAAATTTGGGCGAGATTCCATTCTTTTTTAATACAGTGTGATGTTTCGAAGGCCTTCTCAGAGTCCAATACACACTTAAAGTTAAGTCTAATCATTATTTGATCTCTACAATGACACCAAATATTGATCCTTTTTCAAAACTTGACACACATTAACATGAGCAACAACCGTTATTAATTCATAATAGGATATCAACACCATCTTTATGAGGCCCTCGACCTCATCAATTCAAACCCATCAAACTAAATTGTACAATGTAGGATCTTTTTTGAATAATCAATGCTTAATTGATTAAAAACTGCATTCACAAAATCATTGCACTTTATGTGTGTTGTCCCGATGACCTTATTAGTAATACATTACTCCCACACATGAAAGTGGATCCATCCATATGCACACACCTTATTCTTCCTAGCCCATCTATGGATTGATTTGAATAAACAAATGACTAACCTGTTACAATAAATGACATATCTATTAAAATTATCAAACAATTATAGACATCTGTTACGCTAGATAATCAATCTGCTGTAACATCTGACTTACCTGTTGGAAAAATCAAATAGATATATCCATCTATTGCAACAAATTATCAATATGTTGTAAATTTTCAAACAGATATAATATATTTTGCAACAGATTACCCGTTTGTTAGATTTATTTTAAAAAAAAATTCTTTTCTTTTCAAAATATAATAAAAGATAAAATGTTGTATTTAAGTTAGTTTTTAAAATTTACATATTCGAAAAGTCACCAGTTTTATTTAATTACGGGATATATTTATATATAACTCCACTTCTAGATATGGCAGATCTAGATTTGTACAAGGTGATTTTGCGCGACTCCTTGTGAGAACTTGAAAGGCAAATTCATGAACTCCGATGGGAGTTGGGCAACATGAGAGCAAGGCTGAGGAGGGCCCTGCTATTGTTGGATGACGATGGGCCGGTTGACAATAATGATAATAATAATAATAATAGTAACAATAATAATTAGGTTATGTTTTTTCTTTTAGCTTATGTATTTTCTTTTATTATATCGGATCTACCCAAGGGTATGTTTTTTTATTGTATATATTTGTATATAATAGATTTAATAATCTATGTTAGGTCGACTTTGGATTCATAATTCTTATTTAATATTTAATTTTTATTCTGTCTATTCTTTATTCTCAATATGTTGACGGTTGGAGGTAGGAATTGAGCATCTGTGGCAATGGATGAACCATATATTGCAATAGATGGTTAATCTGGTGCGACAGATGAATCATATGTTGTAACATGCGGTTATTAATTAAAAAAGGGTTATTGTTGTTATTGAGGGTGAAAAGTCATGAATTTTTGATTATTTAAAATGAAAAATGGTTCGTAAATAAATAATAAGGAAATAAATGATAACACAATTTATAATTGTAAAGAACGGTTATTTAATTTTAATAATTGATTGTGATTTTTCACCATTTTTTTAAATAATTATTTATTTATTATATAATAAAAAAAAGTCACAAAATTGGATAAACTAAGGTATATGATGATTATTAAGAAAAAGGTGAACAGTCGTGACTTTTTATAAAAACTCACCAGCTTGATTTAATTAGTCATTTCTTTTCACAAAAAAATAATAAAGAAATAAATGATAAACATAATTTATAACGGTATAAAAATGGTCATTTAATTTGAATAATTGATGTTAATATAAAATAGGTGACAAGTAGTGACTTTTCATCATTTTTGTTTATAAATCTATTTTTTAAATTTATATAATAAAAACGTCACCAAATTTGGAATAATGATATGATGATTATTAAAAAAGATAGATTATATGTTACAACAGATAGATTATCTGATGTAATAGGTTGTTGATTAGTTACAATAGATGGTATATTTATTGTCGCAAATAGGTTATCTAATGCAAGAGATGGCATATCTGTAGTCGCAGATGGATTATCAGATGCAACAGATATAGAATCTATTGCTACAACTCAATAAAAACGGTTACTGAAAAGAACTAATTAATAATAATAAGCTGAAAAGTTATGACTAGTCACAATAATCAAAAAGTCAGCCAGCAGCTTTATTTAATTAAGTCATAACTTATCAAAGTAATCAAAAGGTCACCAATTTGTATATAATTAATAAATGGAGGTAAATAGTCGCGCCTTTTTGCAGAGCTCATTCAAATTCAATCCTCTATAAATAGGTCTCTCCTTACTCGTTCATTCTACTAAATTTATTTCTTGCATCTTGTCTTTCATATTACACCTTCAACCACTTTCTCTTCCCTGACCAAGTAAGTTTTTTTCTTTCTTTTTATATAAATATACTCAATTGGCAATATATGTTTTATTACATTTGGATTTCTTTTCTTTACTTTTATTTTAATATTTTTGTCAATTCATTCATCTTCTACATATGGATGATCCAGTGTGGGACGTTGCTATTTTACAAAACATTGTACAGGAACTACAAACTCTAGTTCATGACCTATAATGGGAGTTTTCTGCAATGAGAGCAAGGATTCTCCGGGAGATCTGGAGGCTGAGGAGGACACTGTTGCTGCCGGTTGAAGATTGGTCGGCTGGCAATAATGATGATAATAATAATTAGATTATTTTTTTGTTTTAGCCTATGTATTTTTATTTGTTTTTGTTTGATAAAAAATTTATATTTGATTGACTTTGACATTTTAATTCTTATTTAATTTTCATTTTGTCTATTTCTTCTTCTTAACAAACATGTCGATGATTAAGAAATAATTTGAATCCAGTAGCAATAGCAAGAGTTGAAACTTAAAACTTGACCCAGTGCATACATTAATGCTCAAGTAGATACCACTATTAGATCGTATTAATTAAGTACTTAGTAAATTATTAAAGTTGATCAAATAAAAACTATAACATACCTAGTATAATCCCACAAGTGGAATCTGGGGAGGGCGGTGTATCCCCAAACCTTAACCCCTCTATCTCGTGAAGGCAAATTATTTTTTCTCTTTTAGCCTATGTATTTTTATTTATTTTTCTTTGATATTTTAATTCTTATTTAATTTTCATTCTATCTATTTCTTCTTTGCAATAAACATGTCGACGATTAAGAAATAATTTGAATCTGGTATCAATAGCAAGAGTTGAACATATGGGTTATCTGTTGGGTTTGTCGCAGGAGTTGTATTGTGTTGTTCCAAACAGATTACTCATCTATTGCTACATATAAATATTCTATTGTAATAGATTTCTCATTTGATCTAACATATAATTATTCATTTGATCTAACAGATAATTATCTATTACAACAGAATAATTATCTGTAGCAACAGATAACACATCTATTGCAATAGATTAACCATTTGTTTGATTCATGTTATAGGCACTATAGAACCATAAACATGAATTCAACATATGAGTCTTTTATTACAATAGAATATGTATCGGTTGCAATAGACTGAGCGATCAGTTTAAATAGTGGGCTCTTATATTGTATTCATTAATGGGTTCTATCCATTATTGAAAAAATAGCAGTAGCAGTGTACCCAAATGAAAAATTTAACTAAAAATAATAATTATACTTCTTAAAGTCACCTATGAAGTAATGACAAAGTGGAAAGTGATGTATAAAAAAAATCACCTAAGAAATTGGTCAAGTAGCAACAGTAGCGGTAAAAATAACAACAATGATCGACAAGAAAAAGATGAAGATGATAATGAAGTAGAACATAATGATAATGAAGAGGAAGATGAAGAATAAAGAAGTAGCAACAATGAACAACAAAAATCGCGAAGAGAGAGAAAACAACAACAGACGAGAAAAGAACAAAACGTGCCTTTTTCCCTTCGTTTTTTGTTATATTAACTAACATTTGGATCAAAGTGTAAATTTAAAAACTTTTGGGTTATTTTCAAATTTCTTCAACTTACTTAATCCATAATAAAGCAATTGTCGCATCCACTCAATTATAAAGACTTGAGTCACCTACTCCTCATTTTCAAACTCTTTTGTCACTTTTAGCTCAAAACCCCAAGTAACTTATCTTTTGAATCTTTTATGCCAAAGAAAATTGGATATTGTAATTTGCTCAAATTTTTTGTCTGTTTAATTTTTCTTGTTTTTCCAATTTCTCTCCTTTTTTGACAAAAAATTCACCGATTTTGCTGCCAGAATTTTGATTTAGACGAAGTGAACATTAGAGTACAGTGCTAATTTCACATTTTACTGAAAATTCTAAACTTTCAATAAAATGTTGCATCTTTCAGATAAGTTAAGAAGAGTTTTCATTTTTGACACAAAATTCGAAGACGAGTGTAGAATGCTAAATAAAGGGTATTTTGGTAAATAAATTTTATTGATAAAAACTTATTTTATATTTTATTTTTAATACATCAAACCAAACAGTGTGTAAGAAATATTGCATGCATAACTAATACTAGCATATCTAATATAAGCATTACTAATGCAAGAATTATCAATACACTCTATTCAGCATTATTCTTATATACTTTAACAAATGACCCCTTATTGTGTATTGAGGTGTGTATTACTAATATCTCAAAATTCATGAAATTAGTAATGCAATGGATCTAATGCATGCATTCGCATGATTAAAAATACAACTACCCCTCAAATATTTCTATACATCTTTTCCAACATATATCTGGAGGATATATTGGTAAAAAAAAATTATATAATTCATGTTATTTTTAATACATCAAATCAAACATTCCATAAGAAAATACAAGCATAACTAATGCAAGCATAGCTAATACAATATTACTAATACAAACATTATTAATATATCATATTTTGCATTATTGTTATATATTCTACCAAATGACCCCAAAGTGTATAAATTAAAATTTATATTTTTAATGTATAATTAATAAGGTTAATTTGATAAAATAAGCTTAGAATAAATATTTTCTTAGGATGGGTGTCAAATCAATAAGGGTCAATTACTTTAAAATAGAGGGAGTATTACAACGTCAAATACACCAATTATAGATGCCCACGTTGAATGAATTTAATCAAAAGGCGTGAGTGTAAAAATGAAAAATGACAAAAGTCAATGGGATAGCCTCATGTGGCACCACAATTCATCAAAAAAATAAAAATCTTTCATTGTGAGGATGACAAAGAAATTTATCATCACTTATATTACTTACTAATAAGAGGCAAAGCACACAACAGACTGTCAACATTTATGCTTCAGTCGTGTCCTTCCCTCACTAACGAGCTAATTGGCTTGGTGGACAATGTTTGGCATTTTATGTTACACGTTTGTGGTTCGAGCCTCTGTAGCAACCTTTATTAGTAAGTAATATAAGAAAATTGAAGGAAAGTTGTCTTTTATGTCTTGAATGAAGGATTGGTGACACTGACCAACTTAAAGGGCCAAACATTATTAGAAAACTTGATTAAGTTAATTATGGACTTGAAATATTTTTAAAACTTTTTAATCTTTTCAAAAATACAAATCAACCCAACCCATACCCCCTCTTCAAAATTAATCAGTATCTCTCCTATCTCTCTCTCGACAGCTTCTCTCAACTCCCTCCCAACCAACAGTTTTATAAAATTCTCCCTTCAATCCTCGATGACTTCAACCTTCAACAAAAAATAGCTAGACGACTTCCCTTTTGACTTTCAACCGTCAATCAACATGAAGACTTCTCTGGCGATAATAACTTTGAGTTTTTCGTCGTCCCATTTCCTTTTTTACAGATAAAAAATTATGAAGAAACAGAGGAACTTGAGCCAACTACTCTTTTAGTATAGAAATGTGGACTAAATAAAACCCTAATTTTTGGTATTTCTTCTTCTTGTTATCATACTATTGATTCAGATTTGTTGGTGATTTTTATTCATAGTTGATGTTCTTAGTGTCTGTGTGTGATGTTTTGGTGTTGCTGGGTTGATTTATTATTTGTCTTGGTAAAAAAGGTGTTGCGATAGATAAAACATCTGATGCAACAGATGAAACATCTTATGTGATAGATGAAGAGATCTGGCGCAATAGATGAAAACATTTGATACAACGGATTAAAATCTGATGCAACTATGAAAATTTGATGCAACAGATGAACAATCTAACAGATCATTCATCTATTGCGACAGACAACTCTTCTGTTTGAAAGAAATTTAAACAATATTGATCCAATAGATAACTCATTTTGCAACAGATGAGCGATATGTTTCAACAGTTCAGTGATCTATTTTTATTATCTCCAATAATTTACTCACCTATTCCAATAGGTCTGTTATATGTTACAACAGATAACATACCTGGTGCAATAGATTAGTGATCTATTTTTATGATTTCTAATGGATTACTTACCTATTGCAATAGGTTGGTTATATGTTACAATTGATAAACTATCTGGTGCGATAGATTAGTGATTTATTTTTATGGTTTCCAATAGTTTACTCACCCATTGCAATGGTTGATTATATGTTGCATCAGATAAAATACCTGGTGCAACAGATTAGTGATTTGTTTTTATTATTTCCAACGGTTTACTCATCTGTTGCAATAGGTTGGTTATATATTGCAACAGATAAACTACCTAGTGCAACAGATTAGTGATCTATTTTTATGATTTCCAATGGATTAGTCATCCTTGCAAAAGGTTGGTTATATGTTGCAATAGATAAACTACCTAGTGCAATAGATTAGTGATCTGTTTTAATGGTTTCCAATGCTTTACTCATTCGTTACAATGGGTCGATTATCTGATACATCAGATAAAATACCTGGTGCAATAGATTAGTAATTTATTTTTATTGTTTCTAATGATTTACCCATCCGTTGCAATAGGTCGATTATATGTTGCAACAGATAACTTATCTGGAGCAATAGATGTGTGGTTGTTGGAACTGTTATTTTACCATTATACATTTTAGATTTACTGTTACCCTTTTTTAATGATACATTAATCAATTATAATCTATTTTATGTTTTTGTTAATTTAAGATAATATGGCTCCCAAAAGAAAAGAAACTGAATCAAGTCCAAGTAAAGGAACAAGTACAGAAGCTCAGCTACATCCACCACTCTATGAGCTTTCTTTAGAAGCATTATCTCAATCAGGAGTAGAAGATAATGAACACTGGGAGGAGGAATGTCTCAAAAGAGATGATCCAAATGCTAATAGCCCTTTCGCCGAAGAGTTGGTCAAAACCTTCAGCATTGATTGTTATCCTATGAGAATGCAGTGCGATGGTGACACAGATTTAACTGGTGATTTCGTGGTTAAGTCAGTCATTAGAAAATCTTTTGATGCCTTCAAAAAATACTTTCAAGAATAAAAATTGGATGCTTATTTTAGGAAAAGCTGCTTTGGGCAGTATCTTGATTTACCGGGGGACAAAAATGCTCATTTCCAGATGAAAATGGTATACTATCTTCTCAAGCATAGGTTTATGTATGAAAACAAAGACAATATGGATAAGGTGTGGATAAATTATTGTGGCATGTCTATTTATTTTGGTTGGAAGGATTTTGTCATAGTTACTAGAATAAAATGTTATTATCCTTCTCCTTCTCAAGTTATACCTACTCTGACCCAAAAAAAGCATCCTGAACACCCAAAAAAGGCAAAGCCAAGTCAAGTGATCATGAGGAATTGTTGTCCATTGTTGGTCCAAGCTTTAAAAATAAAAATTTGATAGAAGCGTTGAAATGTAAAGGACTCTCAAAGAAACACATGGAATCATTATGCTTAGTTTGATTTATACATAATATTCTTTGGTCGAGAGACGTTTACAACAACATAAGCCCAATTTAATAAATCTATCTGAGGATCTTGAGGTATTTAACAGCTGTCCTTAGGGTTATGAAAGCTATAAAATGACTGTCCAATATTTATTGACTCCGTTAAAGCTAAAGACAGTCAACTTATATAGCTTTCCATGGGTCTGCATGGTAAATATTTCTTTCATCATGATATGATTCATCATTTTTTTAATTCAATAATGCTTTTGATTTATTGGCATTGTGTTATAGGATTTGAGACAACAAGTGAACTACCAGGAAGAAGTTTCCTGTCCAAGAATCCTGAGATGCTTGTCGGCCAAAACTGGTAAAAATGCAAAATTTCTTGATATTTTCAACCTCCCGAAGAAAGCAGTAAGTGTAATTCTAATCAAGTTTTTTTTTAATTAATGATTATTTTAAATATTTTCATCATCATTCTAATATATGTATTGATTTATTTTAGATTGTCCATCCGTGGCTTTTTCCAACCAACCGAGAGTTGAAGATGCCATTTTTTCTTACTTTACAGTCTGTGCAAACTTATCGGATCCTAAGGTCACTGATGGAATAAAAATAAAATTGTTTGGACTAATAACCATCAAAAGAAAAATAATTTTGGAGGGTGGGCTTGTTGTTGTTGATGATAGTAGTGGTAGTGGTGTTGATGTTGTGGTTAATGATGCTTTTTTTACAGTTTTCGAAATAAAAAGCTATTATGATTATGATCATCTGGTTGTACAGATTTTTTTCCAAATTTTGCCACATCTAGGAAATGTTTTGCATGCAAATGTCAAGATTACAAGGTGAAACACGATGGATCGATTAATACTATTAATGCACTAACTGCTTCTATAAAGAAAATGGCATCTAAGAGGGGTGTCATTCCATCAAAGAGGATTTCACATCCATACACTCCACTAGAGATCAAGGTGGCTAAGAGAAGGAAAGATACTTCCAAGGCATCATCAAGCATCGAACAAAACCAAAGTGCAACACCTATGTCTTTCTCTTGCACTGTTATTCAGTATGCAAGGGCCACAGGAGAGCAGTATGAGCTGAAGAAGGTGATTGTACATCACCTGTTCCAACAAAAAAATAGGTACATATCTGTTTCAACAGATGATACATCTGCTAAAAATTATCAAACAGATATATACATCTGTTGCAATTATTTTCTAACCTGTTGCATCAGATGCATTATTTGTTGTAATAGATGAGTCTTATATTGCAATCAATGGGTCATCTATTCAAAATTGTGTACTGCTCTAATTTACCTATTTGAATTCATCCCAACAGATGATCCATCTATTGTAACATAAGACTCATCTGTTGAAACTGATGGATAATCTGTTGTATATCTATAATTAGCATTGACAATTTCTGGCTTTCCAGTTGGATGTCACAGTAGAAGCTACTGCGGAAGAGCATAATATCATAGTTGATAATCCATCAACTGCTTCCAAAGAAAAAGAAAAAGTGGAGCCTGTCAGTTCGGGAGAACGGAAGAATTTTCCATTTGAAGGGTTCAACATCTCAGACGAGGCTCACAAAAAACTAACATAGTTGATCAACGACTATTCAGAATGGATTACCGATGGGCTATTAAAGCATCATACCAGCAGGTACATAAATTAATTTTTAAAGATATTGGTTTATACAATTCTTTTTGTAAGAACGTGACATTAACACATATAAATCATTATGTAGAAAATAAAATAACAAACACTACAAAGTGAACGAATCGAGTCTTGGATTTGATATATTCAACTTTGTTGTTATACATCTCGGAATGAAGAATTGGTTATATTTGATGTCACAACCCCAAACTTGCTGGAATGATAAGGTTTAAATGTCATCCATATTACTATTAATTAATACTTTATTTAATTAAATTTACATATTACTTTTTTCGTCATGTAATTCAAAATGTTTGATAATATGTGCTACACATCAATGTCATTTTCTACTACCTCGGAAAGAAGGCCAAGTTGCAAATGTAAGAGTAATACAAATACATGTTAGGTAATTATTTGTACAAAGTTTACATGAATAATGCCTACGATAGGTATTGTCAATAACAGCCGGAAGATTCCCAAAATGAGGAATACTTAATCAACATCATCAAAGGTTTTAGCATTCTGGTTGGCTTACCTTGGCATTTGGTCGATGAAGTGTACATCCCAATCAATTGTGGTGATAAATTCCATTGGGTGTTGGCTGTCGTCGTTCTAAAAGAAAAGCACATCCGAGTTTATGACTCGATGTTGTGAAGGAGACGTTACAACCCATCATCTGAGATACAAAAGTTGGTCAAAATATTGCCTACTTACCTTGATATTAGTAGTTTTTTGGATCAAAAGGTTCGTACTAATTGGTAGACGATTGAAGCATACCGAAATAAAATGGGTAATCAATTTGATGTACAATATGTTGAAGGAATTGCTCAACAAACCATTGGCAGCCTGTAAGTTTAAGTGTCATGATTTAGTTTCATTTCACAAATTTCACAACACTTGAATGAACTGCAAGATACAGATTATCTATTTTTTAAATGCAGGGATTCCGGTCTTTATGTGGCCGCGTACGCTGAGTATTTGAGCGATGAATTACAAGTACCAAATGATGAACTTGATGCCGGATTACTTCGCAAAAGATATGCTGCTCTTTTATGGAAGTTGTTGTTCACCCTGTGAGCTCATTCATTCATCCCTAGTTCCACCTAAATCAATTTAGGTACCATTAATCATAGCATTAAGTTAATGAGAGTTTATTTCAACTCAGAGTGATCGATAGACGATCCGGGTCAGGATGAACGTAATACTAACACCATGCAACTACAATGACTCAATTGAAGTTGTAGTTGACCCTATGAGCTCATTCATTCATCCTTAGTTACACCTAAATCAATTTGGTACTATTAATCTTAACATTAAGTTAATGAGAGCTCATTTCAACTCAGAGTGATCGATCGACGATCCGAGTCGGGATGAACGCAATACCAATGCCATGCAATTGTAATGACTCGATTGAAGTTGTTGTTCACCCTATGAACTCATTCAGTCATACCTAGTTCTACCTAAATAAATTTAGTTATTATTAATCTTAACATTAAGTTAATGAGAGCTCATTTCAACTCAGAGTGATTGATCGACGACTCGGGTCAGGATGAATGCAATACCAATACTATGAAATTGCAAAGATTCAATTGAAGTTTTAGTTGACCCTATGAGCTCATTCATTCATCCCTAGTTCCACCTAAATCAATTTAGGTAATATTAATCTTAACATTAAGTAAATGAGAGTTCATTTCAACTCAAAGTGATCGATCGATAACCCGGGTCGGGATAAATGCAATACCAACAGCATGCAATTGTAATGACTCAATTGAGGTTGTTGTTCATCCTATGAGCTTATTCATTCATCCCTAGTTCCACCTAAATCAATTGCAATTAAATTTGTTAGAACAAACAACGGAGCTGTCAGAAATTTCTAACAGATATTTATATCTATTACAACAGATGACATATATAATTTAATTATCAAATAGGCATTTGCATCTGTTGTGATAGATGACTGAGTTGTTGGAAATTTTAAAACAGATATTGATATATGTTGTAATAGATGATATATCTGATTTAATTATCAAATGGACATTTACATCTGTCGTTACACATGATTGAGCTATTGGGATATTTAAACAGATATTTATATCTGTTATAATAGATGATATATCTAATTTAATTATCAAATGGAAATTTGCATCTCTGAGTTGTTGGGATTTTTAAACAGATATTTGTATCTGTTGTAACAGATGACTGTGTTGTTAGGATTTTTAAAAAGATATTGCTATCTATTGCAACAGATGACATATCTGTTTGAAAATCTTCTTTTCTTTATATTTTAAAGCTTTTTGTCTGAGTAGATAAAGTAGTAAGTACCACAAAATGCGGTAAAAATGAAGAGTTTCTTTTTCTTGGATAACTCAAAAATGAGTTCAATGAGTAGTTTTATCTTGTCTTTTCAATGTCACTAGTCTTCCTCGTGCCCCTCAAATTATTAATGAATATTAATTATATTAATTAATGAATATTGAAAACCCCACATCTACGTACACAATACATCTAGAATTATCTCATCTATCTTTCCTTAGCTTCAACTTCATCCCTAAATTTATTTTATTCATATCTTAACTTTTTCTTTCTCTCCTCTATAGGTTAGGGTTATCATAACTTTTTTTCTCTCTTTTCTCTTCTCTTTTTCATAAAGATCTTTTCGGATCTAAACCGATCCATATCCTTTTTTAACTGAAATTATTGTTTTGATCTCCTTTTGACATTAAGGTATGGTTCACTATTGCTCTTTCATTCTCATCTTCTTCTTTGTAAGTTATTTACATCTACTTTTTTATTTAATTACCATTTACCTATGTCATATTTATTTTAAAAATTTGAAGAAATTTTTAAGTATTGAATAAACAAATCGAGAATTTTTATTACAATATGCGAAAAAGTATTTTGTTAGGAGAAGTTTAAAAGCCTTGTTAGTAGTATCATTTTTTGGTATGTGTTTTGTTTATTTCTTCATCGTTCATGCTATTATTGATGTTGTTGGTGGGGTTGGCGTTGTTAGAACTTGTGGTGTGGTGTTGTTGATGGTGTTAGAACAAAGGATATTGCTTCTTTGTTGTTGTTGATGGCGTTGGAACAAATGTTGTTTCTTTCTTTGTTGTTGATTTTTTTTATTTGTTGTTTCTTTGTAGTTTATGTTGTTGTTGATATTGCAACAGACGGAGCAAATATTGGAACAAGTCAAACCACCATCAAGGTTGGTTTGATGTATTCCAACAGACTCCACATCTGTTACAATAGACACCACATCTGTTGCATCAGACTCCACATCTATTACAACAGACTCCATATCTGATACAATAGACTCCACGTCTAATGCAACAGATAGATAATGCCTTTTTCTATAGATATAAGGAACTGAAAGTTGATCAACTTTTGTCCAACCATCACAAGAGGCTGCAGTAACGATAGGTTCGGAGTAATAAGCTGCATGCAGATGGAACCACTTCATATGTGAGGTATGTATTACTGATAATGTTATCATGGAAACACACATAGCGTAAACTGATTTTGGGAATGTTGTTTTTACCGATTAGTCATATATTATTCAAATAAGATATTTGCAATTTTACAGCTAAGTTTGGTAGGTTTGAACTGATAAAGATGAGGGACCATAAATATGGTCCTGATACCCTGTTAAGATTTAATGTCGATTGTTGCTCATGTTTATTTGTCAAGCATTGTGAAGGGATCTAGTGTTGGTGTCATTGTAAAAAGATTCAATAGCGATTGGATTAACTTTTAGGGTGCATTGGACTCTGAGAAGGCCTTCGAAGCCTAGCAATGCATCTAACAAGAATAAAAAACCAATATAGTTATTGCTCTATCCCAAATTTATATGGTTGGGTTGCTCTAGGTGATGATTATACGCCAGAAGGTGCGGTAGGAGAATGCCTTTAAAGGAAAATGGGTGGTTAATGAAAGACTATATCATCTAAGAGTTAATTGAAAAAGATACATAGGGTAGAAAGTAACTTCTAGCGAATTTGGACGATGAAATTATCTTAAAACATGAGAATTTTGTATCAAGTGCAAATATGAAAGTGTATCCAATAATGAAAAATTCGTCTCCTGTCTCTCTGAAAGAAAAATAGTGCAGATGGTCACTTTGCTAGGGAGTTGCGACTAGGTAGCGTGGTCGGGATTATCACATAGATAGAAAATAATGAAAGACTAAGAAATTAGCCTTACGGGCATCAAGGATTGAAATGATGTACAGTAGGTACAGAAAACTTCCGCCAACAGTAACTGCAGTTAAAGTAAGTAATCTAAGTGAAGGCAGCAATTTCTGAATTTTAAATTGCATCCCATGCCTTTTTGTTTGTGGTTTCAATTAGGTCAGCTATTGTTGACCTGATTGAAACCACAAATGAGTTTGAAAGGCAAATTGAGTATCATTACTTCCCCAGCAATTGATTATAACTGATTGTGTTTTATAGGCTTAGCATTCTTTCAACATTCTTTGAAGAAGATCAGAGGCTTGTTGTAGTATGCGAATCCTGATAATTTTCAAGCTTGCCTCCAGCTTGCCGATTCAGTCTTCAAGTTTGTCGTTGTCGTCTTTGAATTTGGTATAGAGTTCCTAATCTCTTGTGAGGTCAATTAGGAACACCATCTTCGAAGTTGTGGCATTTTAGAAACCCTTCAAAACACTTTCTTTAGAAGCCTTAAAGGATACATGTAGGGTAGCTGTGTATGTTTCTAGGTCAAAATATGTTGATGCACACTCAAGATGTGGTCCCAACTATTGAACAGATCACTTTTATTGAGCGTTGCTCAATGCATCTTGCTCAGCCAACCTTCAAGGAATTTGATAAATTAATAAGCAAGGAGTTATGTCACGTTTGATCTAAACCGACTCAATCTCTCAGCCTTTCTGCTATAGAGTCGGTATAGATCAAACGTTACGTAACTCCTTGCTTATTAATTTATCAAAATCCTTGAAGGTTAGTTGAGCAAGAAGCATTGAGCAACGCTTGATAAAAGTCAATTGTTCAACGGTTAGGACAACATCTTAAGTGTGTATCTACACATTTTGACCTAAAACAAACATAGCGATCCTCTGTGTATCCTTTAAGGCTTCTGAAGAAAGTGTTCTGAAGGCCTTCTTCAATGCCACAACTTTGAAGATGGTGTTCCTCATCGAGATCACAAGTGACCAGGAACTCTATACCAAATTCAAAGATGGAAACGACAAACTTGAAGACCAAATCGGCAAGTTGGAGGCAAGCTTGAAAATTATTGGGATTCGCATACTACAGCAAGCCTCTGATCTTCTCCAAGGAATGTTAAAAGCATGCTAAGGCAACAAAACACAATCAATTAATCCATATTGCTAAGGAAGTAATGATACTCAATTTGTCTTTCAATCTCGTTTGTGGTTCCGATTAGATCAACAATAGTAGACCTAATCGAAACCACAAACAAAAAGGCCTAGGATGCAATTTCAAATTCAGAAATTTTTGCCTTCACTTAGATTCCTTACTTTAACTGTAGTTGCTATTGGCAAAAGTTTTCTGGACTTACTATACATCATGTCAACCCTCGATGCCCGTAAGGCTACTTTCTTGGTCTTTCGCTATTTTCTATCTACATGATAATTCTGACCACGCTGTCTAACTTCATCTCGATAGCAAACTGACCATCTGCACTATTTTTCTTTTAGAGAGATAAGAGATGAAATTTTCATTATCGAATACACTTTCATAGTTGTACTTGATAGAGATTTCTCATATTTTAAGATAATTTCATCGGACAAATTTTCTAGAAGTTAATTTCTACCCTATGTCTCTTCTTCAATTAGCTCTCAGATGATATAGTCTTTCATCAACTCCCCTATCCCTCATAGGCATTCTCCTTTGGCTCCTTCTGGCATATAATCATCTTCTCGATCAACCCTTCCATATAAATTTAGGCCTGGGGAATTTTTGTTAGTTTTTCGTTCTTATTTGATGCAGTGCGAGGCTTCGAAGGCGTTCTCAGAGTTGAATGTTGTAATACCCTGCAAAGTTCTTCTCTAGTCTGAGCCTTAGAGTGTATTCAGTAAAGCGAAAATCCAAGTCTAAAAGTTTTAGAAATACCTTCTCAAGTATAAAATACTTTGAATCGTGTGTAATTTCCCTAATTTATACCTTTTGTTATGTTGATCATTGAATAAGTTTTCCATCAATACCAAATTTCCCCAAATCGGACTCTCGGGTGAAGCGTTAGAGCCATTTTAGTGAGATAGTATGCCACCTGGCACTTTAGCGAGTCGCAGAGCCAGCCAAAATAGCAATCGTCAAAATCCAGTGATCCTCTACGATTATGGCGCATTGCGCCAAGGTTTAATTTTAGAATTGTCAATTTTCAGTGGACCTCTGAGATTTCTCTGCGTCGTGGTGAAGTTCCAGTTCCCAACCAAGTTGAAAAAGTGATCCCCACCGCATCGTACCGTCCTGCAATTTCCCAATTGTCCATTTTCCAGTGGGCTGGCGTGATTATGACGCGTCGCACTAGCATGTAAAATCGGTATTTTACAGTTTATAATTCCAAGGGCTTTTTGGTCTTTTTCCCTTATCCCCAACCTCTATAAATACCCGACTAAGAGATTTTAGCCTCATTTTTCTCTTTCACTCCGAAAACTAGGATTTCCAAAAAATTAAATCCTCTCTTCTTCTTCAACAAAAAATCAAGAAAGATCTAGAGAAATCAAGAAATCTTCCAAAGGCTTTCAAGAAAAGAGTTTCCTCAAGGTATGTAGATATTGATTCTTGGGTCTCTTTCATCCAAGAAACTCAAGAACCCTTTTTAAAAACTTAAAAATTTTATGTTGGTGAGATTCCATGATTTTTATAAGTTGAAATTGATGTTACTTGTGTTATTGATTTTTTATTTATGTTTGTTTACGAGATTCATGAGATTTGACCCAAGTATGTGGAATCCATGTGATGTTTGTGATAAACTATCCTTATGTTGCTTTCTATGTGATATGTTCATGACATTTGGGTGTAGAAATGGTTGAATAAGTGAAGTATGTCCCCCATAGGTTTGATAAAATGCCTTAGTGAATGGATGGTGCTATGATAGTGTGAAATCCCCAAGTAGGTGTAAACCCGTACTTTTCTAGTGGTTGTTAAAAGACCTTAGTGAGTAAGTTGAGACAAGATAGTGGTAAATTCACCAATCATGTGCTCTTTGATATGTACTAAGCTTTTAATACATGCCAAGTGGTTAGCAAGTAAGCTGTGACATGATAGTATGAAGTTTCCTCAAATCATATGATGTCCAAATACATGTCAAGATTGATTTAGGGGTGAAGTACTTGAGGAAAGACCTTGTTGAATGGAGTATGATCTAGTAGTATGTTTCCCCTACGCTATTATATGTTTATGATTCCTAAATACTTGAAGAGATGTTTTAATGATAATGATGATGAATGTATGACTGTGATGATGAATGAATGATTATACTTTATTTTATGTTATCAAGTCCTGGGGGTACTTATACCCGACAATTTAGCTGATGTCTAGAGCCCGAGTCAGTTTCACAATAATTCCAATTGAGCCATGATTCTCAGAATTCAGTGAACTATAGAACTTTGTATCTTCAGACAATTGCAGAACTTAAGAAAGCTCAGTAATCTCAGTTATCTCTGTAATCTCCGTATCGCTAGTAATCTAGCCTCAGTCCTGTAATCTCAAGTATTCAATTCTAATCTCAAAAATGATTTGAGTAATCCTAATCTATCCAAGCTATGTATCGTCAGTCAGATACCGTGATCTAATTGCATTCTATCAGATATAGAACTAAGTGATCTCAACGTGACTCAGTCAGATCTTTTGAGAAACATGATCAGTATCAGATTCAGTTCAATTGAGTTCAGTTAAAGAATTCAGTTCAGAGTTTTTCAGTTGACTAGTACCGAGTGAGGGAAGGGATAGCGGCTCCTCCCGCTAGAGATAAGAGAGGTCGAAGTCGTTAGTAGCAATCCCTGAACTCCAAAACTGCGTAGCTAGCACAGGATACAGGAGTCACCTCCAGAAAAGGTTGTCACCTCCAGAGAGAGAGTATTTGACTGTTATATTGCCTTAGGTTGACTGTCTGGTAGGGTCATCCATCAGAGAGGATTGACTAGAGAGAGGTCTTTACTCGTGGAACGGTATTGACACCCTTCCAACTGGGGTTACAGGTTGGACCCCACCTGTGGTAGGTCGGGGCATGTCAGTTAAGTAACTACTTCCCGCAGTTTCAGTTTCAGTATAAATCTTCAGAAATCAGGACTATCAGATATAGTCATCTATCATTATGAGGAACTCAACTCCATTGATTCATGGACCATCTCGTCAGATAGGCTTGGTCACATATACAGTTATTTGATATCATATTCAGAGATAAGCCGCCAGATAGGCTTGATTCACAATCTCAGATTCTATTGAGTATATTTGTTGTCAAATTCAAATACAACCATTCTCTTATCATTGATAATAGTTTTGAATATTATCCGTTAGAGAGGTTGATCTTAAATCCTATCAGTCAAAAGTAATAAACATCAGAATTTAGTCCTTGATGTAAGTACATCCAGATCCTCAGTTATCAGTATCAGATGGGTTAGTGATTCAGTATCTCAGTGTCAGTAGTGAGTTCAGTCTGTAGTAAAGTTGTATCCGAGTTTCAGTATCTAGAGTTGTGATGAATGTGAATATGGTCTGTGTATTCATGTATGTGTTCTCGTGCGACATTTTCATGATTATTCAGTTTAGATATTCTGCACGCATGAGCCTTTGCATTTAGCCTTACCTCGTCTACATACTCAGTACATTCCTGTACTGACGCATTTGCGATATGGTGTTTTATTTAGCACCATAGGTTCAGAGGCACAGGACCCAAAGTTTCCTCAGCAGTTCAGTCCCAGTCAACAGCAGTAGTCATAGCAGTGAGTTCTCTTCTTTCGAGGATGAATCTCAATTTACTATTATTTACATAAGATTTTATTTATATTTTCAGTTGACGGAGTTAGTTGGGGACATAACCTATCAACTCCATAGTTCAGAGAGTTTGGAGGCTTTTCAGATAGATGTATTAGTATTCAATTTTTAGTTTTGAGTATTCATAGATCTGTCGAACCTTATGGCCAGTTTCCATATTTATCTCAGATATTATGCAGTGTACAGGTACAAATATCAGTAAAGGGTTAACTTGTGGTCCTTCGGGTCCATAAGCACTATGTGACGTCTCGGGATGGGATCTCGGGTCGTTATAAATGCACACTTAAAGTTAAGTCTAATCGCTATTGGATCTCTGCAATGACACCAAATATTGATCCCTTCTCAAAACTTGACACTCATAAACATGAGCAATAACCGTCAGTAATTCAAACAGGGTATCTGTACTATATTCATGGGGCCCTCAGCCTAATTAATTCGAACCCACCAAGTTAACTGTACGATGCAAGATCTTGTTTGAATGATCAGTGCCTAATCGGTTAAAAACTACATTCACAAAAATATTGTACTTTGTGTGTGTTGTCCTGGTGACCTTATTAGTAATACTTACTTAACTCTCACATATATGATAGTGGATCCATCTGCACGTACCTTATTCTTCCTATCCTATCTATGGCTTAAATTGAATAAACAGATGACTAGTAAGTTGCAATAAATGCCACATCTATTTAAATTGTGAAACAATTGCAGACATCTGTTATGACAGATGATCAATCTGTTGCAATATATGACATGTCTATTGGAAAAGCAAATAAATATATCCATCTATTGCAATAGATTGTCAATATGTTGTAAGTTATCTAACAGATGGAATATATTTTGCAACAGATTACCCATCTGTTAGATTTATTTTAAAGCAATTTTCTTTTCTTTCCGAAATACAATAAAAGTTAAAATATTGTAATTAGATCCATTTTTTTAATTTACATATTTGAAAAGTCACCAATTTTATATAAGGCTTTTTGTTTGACTAAGTCCCTCCGGCCTCCTTTCCTTACTCTTTCTCGTTCATTCTACTACACTTACAATACAAATATGGTTGATCCAGATTCGTACAAGAAGATTCATATCAAGTCCTTCCGGGAACTTCAAAGGCAATTTGATGAACTCTAGAGGGATTTGGCCCACTTCGAAGCAAGGCTGAGGGCCTTGCTGCGGCCGGATAAAAATTGTCTGGTTAACAATAATAATAGTAATAATAATAATAATAGTAATGATAATAATAATAATAGCAGTAATAATAATTAAGTTATGTTTTTTTAGCGTATGTATTTTCATTTTTTATGTCGGATCTACCTAAGGGATGCAAAAATCTATGTTTGGTTTGGTCAATTTTGAATTTTTAATTCATATTTAATATTTAATTATCATTCTATTTATTCCTTATTCTCAACATGTCGATGGTTGGATGTAGGGATTGAGCATTTGTGGCAACAGAAATCTGATGCGACAGATGGATCATATATTGCAACAGGCAGTTATTAAGAAAAAAAGGGTTATTGTTGAGAGGGTGGTGAAAAGTCATGATTCTCCTATTATTTAATATGAAAAGCGGTTCGTAAATAAATAATAAGGAAAGGAATTTAAATGATATACATAATATTTATAACCGTAAAAGAAAGATTACTTAATTAAAAAAATTCACAATATTAGATTAATTAAGTTATATGATGATTGTTTGTTAAGAAAAAGGTGAATAGTCGTGACCGTGACTTTTTGCCTAAACACATTAAACAAACAAACAATGTTGTTGATGCATCAAATTTCCCATCTATTTCGACTGATGGATATCTGTCTCAACAGATGTGTTATTTGATGCAACGAATATACAATCTGTTGTCATAACTCAATAAAAATGGTTATTATTTCTTTAAAGAAACGGTTATTGAAAAGGTGTCTTCGATTTTTAAATTGAGAAAAAGGTTATTTAAATTTAAGAACTAATTAATAATAATAAGCTGAAAAATTATGACTTGTCACAATAATACAAAACTCACTAGCTTGATTTAATTAAGTCATTTATTTTCACAGAAAATAATAAGAAAATAAATGATAAACACAATTTATAACCGTAAAAAAATAATTATTTAATATAAATAATTGACGTTAATACTAAATACGCACCATTTCTTTTCACAAAAAAAAATTATTTTTAAATCTGTTTTATTAATTTATATAATAAAAAAATCAGCAAATTTGGATTAATAATATGATGATAATTTAAATATATGTTGCAACAGATATATTATATGATGCAACAGGTTATCTATTAGTCGCAACGGATGATATATTTTTTGTCACAGATAAGTTATCTGGTGCAACAGGTATAGATTCTGTTGTCACAACTCAATAAAAATGATTCCTGAAAAGAACTAATTATTAATAATAATAAACTGACAAACTTATCACAATATTTAATTAAGTCATAACTTTTTACAGTAATCAAAAATATCATTAATAAATGGAGGTGAACAGTTGCGTCTTTAAATCTGTTTTATTAATTTATATAATAAAAAAGTAAACAAAATTGGATTAATGAAATGAAGATAATTTTAAAAAAAAAAGATAGATTATATGTTGCAACAGATATATTATCTGATGCAATAGGCTTTTTATTTGTTGCAACAAATGATATATCTGATGTCATATATGAGTTAACTGATGCAACAAATATAGAACCTGTTGTCACAACTCAATAAAAATGATTCTTGAAAAGAACTAATTAATAATAATAAGCTAAAAAGTCGTGACTTATGACAATATTGCTTAATTTAACTAAGTCTTAACTTTTCACATTAAGCAAGAATGGCATTAATCAATTTGAATAATTGACGTTAATATTAAATAGGCGTCATTTCTTTTCACAAAAAATATTTTTATTTTTAAATCTGTTTTATTAATTTATATCATTAAAAAGTTAGCAAATTTGGATTAATGATATGATGATAATTTTTTTTAAAAAAATATAGATTATATGTTGCAACAGATATATTATCTGATGTAACAGGTTGTGTATTTGTTGCAACGGATGATATATTTATTGTCACAGATGAGTTATCTGATGCAACAGATATAGAATCTGTGAAATTTTCTTGAATAGTATTCAAGAAAAGAGTCTTCTAGAAAAATTCATAGAATTAGAGGAACTCCTCTTCTTGGACGAAATGTTGTCACAATTCGATAAAAATGGTTCCTGGAAAGAACTAATTATTAAATAATAATAAAACTGAAAAGTTATGACTTATCACAATATTGCTTAATTTAATTAAGTCATAACTTTTCACAGTAAGCAAGAATGTCATTAATAAATGGAGGTGAACAATTGTTTTTTGCCTAACACATTCAAGTTCAATTGTCTATAAATAGGGCCCTCTTTAATCAATCGTATCGTTCATTCTACTACACTCTATTTGTTCTTTGCTCTTGTTACACCTTCAACACTACTTTCTCTTCAAGGACTTGATAGCTTTTCTCTGTCTCTGATAAGCTTTTTTTTTGCTTTTTGTGTAAATATATGTTGTATTACATTCTAATTCTTTCTTTTCTTTACTTTTGTTTTTATGTGTTTTGTCAATTTATGTCGCATTCTAGATATGGCTGATCCAGTGTGGGATGCTATTTTACGAGACGTCGTGCGGGATCTGCAGAAGGAGGTTCATGACCTGCAGTGGAAGTTGGTCGCCGTCAGAGTAAGGATGCTGCGGGAGATCTGCAGGCTGAGAAGGGCTCTGCTGCTGCCGGTTGAAGATTGGCCGGCTAGCCATACAAATAATAATGATAATGATGATAATAACAATTAAGATTATTTTTTTCTTTTACCTATATATTTTTATTTTTATTTTTATTTTGTTTAATAAAAAATTTATGTTTGATCCACTTTGACGTTTGAACTCTTATTTAATTTTCATGTTGTATTTTTCTTCTTCTTAACAAATGACATGTCTACAAATTAAGGAATAATTTGAATCCAGTATCAATAGCAAGAGATCAACATATGAATTATCTGTTGGGTTTGTGACAGGAGTTGTATTGTGTTGTTCGAAATAGATTATTCATCCGTTATAACAGAATAATTATCTGTTGCAACAGAATAATAATCTATTGCAACAGATAAATATTCTTTTGCAACAGATATATATTCTGTTGCAACAGATTACTTATCTGTTGAAACAGATTACTAATTTGGTGCAACAGATTAATTGTCTGTTTGAACAAATTACTAATTTGTTGCAATAGAATACCCATCTATTCGATTCAATATTACGGGCATTCAAAATCATAAACATGAATCCAAACAGAAATTTATCTGGTGCCACAGATGATGGATCTGTTTAAATAGATTGTTCTTATGTTGCATTCATGTTCGCATGCTAGCAATTGTTGAAGCAACAGCACACTAGCAGTTACCCAGATGACAAATTCAACTAAAAAACATAATTTGACTTACCAAATCTCATCTCAAGTAAATGTCAAAGTTGAAAGTGATGTACGAAATAAAATTTGACATAAGAAATTGGTCAAAGAGCAGCAGTTATGGTAACAACAACAACAACAACAATGGTCAACAAGAAGAATATGAAGATGATAATGAAGTATAAGATGATGATAATGAATCAGAAGATGATGAATAAAGCAGCAACAACAATGAACAACAAAAATCGCGAAGAGAGAGAAAATAACAACGAATGAGAAGAGAGAAAAATGCGTCTTTTTTTTCCTTTATTTCCCATTATGTTAACTAACATTTGGATCAAAGTGTAAATTTAAAAACTTATGAGTTATTTTAAAATTTTTCAAAATTTTTTAATCCATAATTAAGTAATTGTCACATTCACTCAATTATTAAGACTTGTGTCACCTATACCTCATTTTAAAAAAATTTCTCACCTGTAGCCCAAAGCTCCAAGTAATATTGTGTATTTTCATTTACCAAAAAAATATATTTTCAACAATTAAAATATCTTTTCAAAATAATTTAATATTTAAAAAATATATTAAAATTATTATAAATCACAATAATTAATAATTTAAAAAATATATTAAAAATTACAGTTAAAAAAATTGTTTTGACTTTCAAGATTTCATATATCACATAAATTAATGTAAAAAAAATGAAATGCTTTCTTTGTTCTAATTTATGTCGCAGATTTTGAATTTCAAAAGTTAAATAATTTCCTTTTCACTTGAAATTTGGACATAAAATCATCTTCAATTTTTTTGAAATAACATCTTCATATCTCAAAACTACGTAAAAATACAACAAGTCATAATAATTAACAATTCAAAATATTTAAACGGTGTATAAGAAATTATAAAAAAAAAAAAAGTTGATTGAACTAAAAAATTGCAAAGACGCCATATAAATTGAGACAACGAAAATATTCTTTTCCTTTATAGATACCATTAATAATGAAATTGACATTATATTTTTGAAAAATATTTCTACTATCTGATTTCATATGAAGCACGGGCACTTCCCGACCAGTGTAAGTATAAAAATTTTGAGAGTTCTACGATTTATTCTATTTCCAAAGTTTATCAATTATTTGCTCATTCCATCTTGCCGCGTTCTCTAATGGGTTCCTTTCATGATGATCATTATAGGATTATAACAACCATCAGACCTATGAGTTTACATCTCTCTGATATAACCCCATAAAACTAGAAAGTTCGTACCTAGTTTCGTCCAGAAAGCAAGTTAGCAAGCCTCCAAATTGATACGTAAAAAATATGGCATGGAGAACACACAAGCACTTACCTATTAATCCTTGAAATTCCTCCAACATACTTTTGTGCGAGATGACAAGTCGTGTACCAATGTGTGTTCCAAATTTAGCTTTGCAAGTGCTTTTACAAACCAAGAAGCATGAAACAGAGGATGAAGGAAGAGATGGGAAATGGGCATGGAGATGGAAGGGGCAGTTTGCCACTGGGTCTAAATTTGCCAAAAACAAATTCAAAATGGGAACAAAGATTATACCACCAGCTCACAGAAGGGACACCCAATGCAATATTTCGTCAAAGGAAAATAGAAAAAATAAAAGTTCAATACAAGTATCCTTCTGTTTATCTCTCACATATAGCTCGACAACGTGCTTGTACAAAAAATTGTCATAATTTAGAAAGTAAACACAATTGTTTCTATGAAGAGAGGGGAAAACTAAACTCCCTACAACAAATACTACTGCAGCACAAATCGAAATACATTCTTGTAATAACAGCATGATACATTGTTGTAATAACAGCATCACTAAGTAGTCATTATTCTAACCTGATCTGTCGCATCTTGCAGACAAGGTTAGCAGTAGGAAGATCAAGCTGATCCCCTGAATCTGATGTGATAAGATCCTTGAGCTGGTCTTTTGGTGTTGAAAAACATGTCTGGAATGTAGCAAGACATGTAGGAATTGGCATTGATAGAGCTGAAAGTACATTGCTTAGGTACTCGATATCAACAGAAAGTTGTTGTGCTCCACGATCCATTATATACTGGATACCTCGAAGCTGTTCCATGTAAAGTGCGGTGGCACCTTCAGCAACCTTTCCAAAAAAAAAAAAAAAGAGGTAAAGGAAAAAAAGTCAGTTTATGGTTGAGTGAAGAAATACACTTGAAGACATGGAGGTAAATAGTTGCTCAGCATTGATGATTTCCTGAAAGAAAAGAAAGCACTACGCACAAGCAGTTCCTAATCAAACTTGTCTTCTAGATGTTTCTTCCCGATATTTTCTTCTAAACTTTATGCTAGTTTCAGCCTACAAAATTCAAGGGACTTTTTATTTGAGTATTATAGATGGAGTAATGGTGTCGTTGACCAGGTGGAATAAAGCTCAGTTGATAGCAAAGACACTTGTGGGTAAATGCTCAACACTACATTATAAAATATTTAACTAAAACATATATACCTTGAACATCCATTCAGTTGCAAAGTACTGGGCCTCATCAGCATTGGGATCACTGTTGGAAATATTTTCTCCAAGTGGCTCTAGCTGTTGGGGTAAAGTAAGGAGATATTCACCAACAGCAGTCACATAAGACTGGGGGTATGAGCTGAAGGTTGGAAGGGGCCTAGCATGATGTTCTTCAACAGATGACCATATAGGCAGCCGTGACAGATCATTGAAGTGCTGTCGTATTTTTGATATGAGAACATCATAAACAAGGTCATTGACTGCATCTGTGAAAGCTGTAACTCGTTGTGATGCTACTGGAAGTGCATGAAACCTGGGATCTTTAGACTGCAGAAGGCACAAAAAAGAGTATCAGCTATACATTGTATAAGATTGGCAAGGAAGCATTACGGGGTCATTCAATACATGGGACAAGGAAAATACTACTAGAATAAAATTTGGGATTAACTTTATCCCATGTTTAATGTGAGATATTAACTAATCCCGGGACTATTTTAACCACCATTTATACTTAAATCGTGGGGATTACTATCCCTGATGGAGTTGAGATAGAATGGCCCCATGGGATACGATACCAAACGGTATCTAAAAGAGCACGAAACAGTCCGCAATCGCACAAACAGTCCACACGCACAAGACACTTAACGGAAACAACAAACACCAACTTAAACGATAGAGAAGATATGTAACTTGACGCAAGGAGAACTCATAATGCAGCAACTAAAGAGTGTATTAATATTCTAAAACCTCTACAAAACAATTTAACAAGCACCACGTTCTTATGGAACACAAGAGGAGCTCGGTTCCCTCAAGCACTCTCATTTCTAGCCGATACACACAACACAAGAACAAACCATTTCTTGTGGTGTCAAATGGTGGTCTACTCTCTTCTTGAGAGGAAGATGATGTTCAATATTATAAGTGATTTTTCCGAATAAGCTAACTAAGAGAACAAGACTAAAGAAACACCTTAAATAGTCTTTACAAAAAGGATGGCAAAAGGACCCCTTTGCCCTTAATGAAAGGGGAGGGTGTGGAGTGTTTGGGGCAGCCTTGGGGGTGTATTTTGGCCCCCTAATGTCAGCCCCCACATGTCAATACGTACACTCCCTTGGGCGAGTTTGCAACAAGCTCAACCCCGTCCATTTTCATAAACACGCCTTGAAGCCTTTGTAGTTCCCGAGCTTGACTTCTAGTAAATGGTCTAGAGCCCATGACACCATATCATCCTCTCCATCTTGAGAGGAGTTTGAGCTCAAACTCACGGGTTCTTCATCTTCAATAGTATCAATCCGTAAGGTCACACACGTTGAACGTGTTATGTACTTGGTATTCGGTGGCAAGTCGATCTTGTAAGCATTATCGTTGATTCTTTCAAGAACTTGGAATGGACCATCACCTCTTGGCAGCAACTTGCCCTTTCTTTGATTGGGGAACCGGTCCTTACGTAGGTGTACCCACACCCAATCTC
>NC_061121.1:126164039-126257332 GCF_002878395.1 Capsicum annuum | reverse complement strand
GGCCTCCCTCCCTCTCCATCTTGAGCGACTTCTTCATTTTCAGCCACTTCAAGTCCTAATTCTTCCCCCAAGAAATACAATTTCCCTTCTCTCAATATCACATTTCTCCGATTAGGACACTCACTAGCCTTGTGTCCCCATCCGTGGCATTTGAAGCATTGGAATCCCTTGACACTGGAAGAAACATTCGGCTTTCCCTCAAACTGTGGAGGAGGTGGTTGAGCACTCTTGCTCATGGGTGGAGGGGTCTTGACTGGTTGTTGTTTGGATTTGTTCCACCCCGAAGACGAGGGAACCACTTCTTTCCCCTTGGTCCAACCCGAGGGCTCTTGGTAGGCTTTGGTTTTGTAGGCCGACCTTTCCCTGTTCTCTCATTCAATCTCTAAAGCCGCTTGAAAGATCCCTTCAATAGTTTCAAACTTATGAAGTGTCATGTGTGTAGAGATTTCCTTATTTAGGCCGACCTTGAACCGGATGATATCGTGGCTCACTTGTTCTCCTCTATGATCAAGTTTCAAGATAAGTTGTTGAAACTCATCATAGTAGGCTGCCACACTTTTGTTTCCTTGCTTCAAGTTGTACAATTTTGCAAGGAGTTCAAGTTGTACAATTTAGCAAGAGAGTTCAAGTTGTACAAAAGTTCCACACTTTTGTTGAACATTCACCTCAAGAACATTATCAACAACAATAAGAACACTTATGAACAACAACAATATTCAAGTCATCCAACCCTTCAACAACACTAAACAAAAGCTCAAATCTTGGCCCTTAGACTCAAGTGTGCTAGAGAAACAACAAGCTAACACACAAAACTACTAAGACAAGCAAAATAACACCTATAACTAGACACAAATTCGGCCAAACAAGAAGAATGGACAGATTTGCTTCCTTTTTGGAATTTTCAGATTTTCAACACTTACTTTTTTTTTCGACTAAGAGAGCCCAAGATTGGTAGTGTAGGAACACAACTAGCCTTAGCTTTGATACCAAACGGTATCTAAAAGAGCACGAAATAGTCCGCAATCGCACAAACAGTCCACACGCACAAGACACTTAACGGAAATAACAAACACCAACTTAAACGATAGAGAAGATAGGTAACTTGACGCAAGGAGAACTCATAATGCAGCAACTAAAGAGTGTATTAATACTCTAAAACCTCTACAAAACAAGTTAACAAGCACCACGTTCTTACGGAACACAAGAGGAGCTCGGTTCCCTCAAGCACTCTCGTTTCTAGCCGATACACACAATACAAGAAGAAACCATTTCTTGTGGTGTCAAATGGTGGTCTACTCTCTTCTTGAGAGGCAGATGATGTTCAATATTACAAGTGATTTTTAAGAATAAGCTAACTAAGAGAACAAGACTAAAGAAACACCTTAAATAGTCTTTACAAAAAGGATGGCAAAAGGACCCCTTTGCCCTTAATGAAAGGGGAGGGTGTGGAGTGTTTGGGGCAGCCTTGGGGGTGTATTTTGGGCCCCTAATGTCAGCCCCCACATGTCAATACGTACACTCCCTTGGGCGAGTTTGCAACAAGCCCAACCGCATCCATTTTCATAAACATGCCTTGAAGCCTTTGTAGTTCCCGAGCTTGACTTCTAGTAAATGGTCTAGAGCCCGTGACACCCGTATCAGGATATCCTTGTTTATCCTATCCGGCGTACCAAAAGACCCCTAAAAGGAATTAAAGAAAGGATAGAATTGCTAAGGGAATCAGAGGAAGACAAACTCCCAGATCTGTGTAACTATTGTGGGAGCCACTGACCTGCTCCAATAAATTTAGAAGCTTCCGAGCCTTCTCAGGAATATCCACTAATCTCACAGCTGCTACATCCAAGGCAGCCTTTTGAGCCACAGATAATTGCCCAGTTCCATCATCATTGACTACATCTGGCTTGTTTTGATCGATACTTGACCGAGAAACTGAGAGAGAGAGGCTTGTACTCAACCTAGCAAGAGTAGCCTTGAGAGAAGCTTCAAAGACTGAAGATCTGCTGGTTAAACAATCAGCAACTGTGAGGATCTGCAGTGCACCTTGAACAAATGACCACTCCTCCTCACCTGATGTGAAGTCAACCTTACGTGCATTTGAAGCTGCTTCCCTTCTTTCTGCTCCAGTATCTTTTTTGGTACTAATAGCATCCACATCCAACCCACAAACTGCTCTCAATGATTTTACGTTTTCCTGCAAAGTGGAAATATACTGTAGCATGACATCATCCAGCGCAATAATTAGTTCATCCACCTCAGAACCACCAGTAAAGTTGATGCATCTTTCGACTGCTGCTTCAAGAAGCAAAATGACTTGTGGAATTGATTCTTCCATCCTTCGGATAGTTTCACTAAGTTCAACTCCCTGGACTCCCACAAGAGTAACAGCAGCTCCTCTGAGATCAAGTCCTGCAATCTCACCAGAAAGAACGGCACGCTCCATCTGTCCATATCTAGATCACAAATTTAGAAGCATTTAGGGTACGGATACTTGATACTGAAAAGCACATGACCTTGAGATTACAATTTAGATCCTCCAATGACACCAGACAAAGTATTTGAAAAAAATGCTCAACAGTCAGTCTAAGAGAACCACCCAATGATAAGACCTTCACATGTAAATAGTCAACACGCCTGATCATATCAGGATGATAAAATTTAAGCAGGAAATCTCAAGTTAATGGACCTACAAGTTGATACTTATTACAACCAGCTCCAGCTGTGCTTCATCTAGCATAAAGGTCTAGGATGTGAGAGAAAAACAGAGTGATGTAATATCACATACCACAAGATGCTAAGTAGTCATTATTCCTAAAATACTTGCAGAAAAGCATTAAAAGAAGAATCAACTAACGCATATTGCTATCCTCATCAAAAGCACTATATTTCTGCAACTTCAATCATCTAGACGAGAACTAACTTTTCCTACTCGATAATCCAAGACTTGAAAGGGCTAAAGCTATATATACAACTTACATGATGGTGGTACTCAACTCAAATCACACCCCATAAATGCATTGCAATAAAATAAAAGACCTTCGCATGAGAATAAAAGTGCTGCTCCTCAAAAGGAAGCACCGGAAAGAATGAATAGAGAAAATTTGGTATCTGCACAAGGGAGTGCCACATGCAGTGGAAAAAAATGTGAAGACAAAAGGGATAAACAAGAATATTTGCTTTTTGTATGCATGCATACCGCCTTTTGAAAGATTCATAAGGAAAGTAGACTGCCTTCAGAGCATCCAACACAACTTGAGGATCAGCGTCTGAAAACAGGTGTTGAATGTTCCTAGCAAAGCTCCCAGTTGTATTATGAAGTTCAATTAGAGCTTCCAAATGTTTGGTCTGAATCTTTGCACCTTTTGGCAAATCTCCATTTGAAATTTCAATTATACCTGAAATTCAATGCAAAATCTGAGGCAGAATGGATGGAAAACATCCAAAACCTTTGATTATCCAAGTATAAAGATAGTGAAATCCAAAAAGAATATAATGGGGAAATTAAAGCCGAATCTTTCCATGCATAAAGTGGTAATAGTGACATCCAAATAGTTGATTTGCATGCTCAAAACTTCATTTTTGAATCTTCCATATAAATACTACTTTAAGCCATTTATATGCTTGGGAATTAGTTGGACATCGATTCTTCAGAAAGTTGGATGAAAAAGAGAAAGCAGAGAAAGTTGGATGAAAAAGAGAAGGCAGCATCATAACCGAAAGATCAGAAAACATGATAAACTTATGCTTAGATAATACTACTACGTGCAACTGTGCAAGAGAACAAGAAGTCTATGTTTAGATCATGATTCTCCAGAACTCCTAAAGAATAATAAAACCACACCTTTAGCCAAGGCTTTTGTCTCAGGCACGGCATCCCCAGTGGCAAGGTTGATCTGTGATGCAAAACTCACAGTAATAGCTGACATTGTTTCAATTAGTAATTTTGGTACAAGAGTTCTGTACTCTTCTGGAAAGGCAAACAGACACCTGCACCAAAAAATTATAAAAACCTATTGTTCACTAGAGCAACATTAAATTAAGATATCATAATTTGTCACCACTTTCTCTTCTATATTTTCTTGACCTTTTTTCGAGGGAGGGGGTTGGGTGGGAAAGGCCGTCTGTGGGTTATAAAGCAAGAGGTTGGTTGGTATTGAATCAAAGTCATCTTCCTCATAAATTGAGACTAGCCAAGTTAGTAGAATCCCTCTTCTCTTTTCTCTTTACCTTTCTAGAATGTGGCAAACATAATATCTTTTGTATATTAATTTCTTCATGAAAACTGTTTTCGAGTATGCATATGGTTTAAAGGTGTTAAAGTACAGTTGAAACACCAACCCGGTTGCTTCCACCAGTAACCATATTTTTCAGTTTCCCACCTGGTGTCTGTCTTTCTGCTTTGGTACCCAGCTTATTCGTACTTGCACCAGAAAGTTACACTTTGGGGGTAGCCTTTCCCTAGTAATGGTGAGTCCATTCCCAAGGCTCGAACCCAAGACCTCTGGTTTGGGCGATTGCCTCCTTATTCATTTTGGATAATAGTAAGGAAAAAATCTAAGAAAAACCTTTAAAAGAGTTGAGAATATGATATGTATTGTCAAGCAATTCACTTGTTTGTTTTCAATTTTAGGTGTGAGAAAACAAGTAGTTCCTCTATCCCAATTTATGAGGTATGGAGTGGCTGACAGCGTTGTTTGACGTCATTTTTAGGATGGCAAAGATGCCCGAAACTTGGAGATGGAGTACGATGATTCCTTTATACAAGGGTGACATTCAAACTTGCAACAACTATAGGGGTATCAAGTTGTTGAGTCACATTATGAAGGTTTGGGAAAGGTTGGTAGAGTTGAGGATGAGGAGGATTGTGACTATTTTCGAGAATCAGTTTGAATTCATGTCAGGTTGCTCAATTACCGAGGTCATTCATCTTGTGAGGAGATTGGTGGAACACTATAGGGAGAGGATGAAGGACTTACACATGGTGTTTATCGAACTTGAGAAGGCGTATGACAGTCCCAGGGAGATTCTAGGGAGGTGCTTGGAGGTTAGAGGAGTTTTCGTGGCATACACTAGATCGATTCAGGACATGTACAACGACGGAGCAAAAACTCTTGTGAGGACGGTGGAGAAGATTCGAAGCACTTCCCTATTTGACAAGGTTGCACCGGGGATCAACTCTTAGTAGTTTTTATTCGCCCTGGTAATGGATGTATTGATGCGGCATATAAAAGGGGAAGTGCATTGGTGTATACTACTTGTTAATGATGTAGTTCTCATTAGGGAGGAGTCAATGATAAGTTGGACGTTTGGAGACAAACCCTAGAGTTTAGGTTAAGCAGGACCACGGTGAAATACTTGGAGTGCAAGTTCAATGATTTGACACAGGAGGTCAACATTATATTATATTATATTATATTATACTATTTAGGAGCAGCCAAAAGCAGTCAGCTAGTGGTCAACATGCTTGCTTCTAGCCGAGGGCATTTTGGTAAATTTTATACTTTTTCCATTTTAATTAGTTTATCCTACTTTTCTATTTAATCTGTTATATATTATACTATTTAGAAGCGGCCAAAAGCAGGCAGCTAGTGGTCAACATGCTTGCTTCTAGTACGTAACAAGCACTATAAATTACAATAACTAACAATTTTAAATATTCAAAAGGCATAAATATTCTTGATTGATACTCATAATTCTATTGGTTCAACATAAATTGGGATAGAGGGAGTAATATATATTACTTGAAAATTTCATAAAAAGTGTTATAAACCACAATAATTAACAACTTAAAACATTTAAAGGCGCATAAAAAATTTGTTTGACATTCCAAATTCTATCAATGCCATATAAATTGGGACAGTGAGAGTAACATATATTACTTGAAAATTACATAGAAAGTCCTATAAAGCATAATAACTAACAACTTAAAAAATATATTCAACACTTTATGGGTGTTGACCCAAGTAGGCCTAGGACAAGACAAGAGACCTTTCCGCCTTCCTTCACTCTGCAATAGCCCGACGACTCTTCCTTCACAAGTAGGCTTGGCGCTTAGTCAATTTGAAAAGATAGAAAGATGCAAGAAGACTGAGGAGGCGATGGAGTGAATGATTTCAAGGCTGGGATCACGAACAGGAATCTGAAGCTAAATAGAAAAAAAAGGCTAAGGTCAAGACAGTCTTGGCTAAGCAATTCATCTTCCAGCTTTGTGAGGTATTTATTATTCTACAATCAGCAGCAATCAGCAGCCCATTGAGTGTTACATACATAATCAAAATGATTTGGGGTATTACATTAGCATCCTCGGTAGTAAAAAAATTTCATCAAAGTCAAAGCAAAGAACGATTTTTCTTTCCTCTGAGGCTCCGAGATAATTAAAAAATTCAATTCATGTTTGCAAAAAAACAAATAGAATAACAAAGAGCATCTGAAAATTTTGTAAATGTAGTATAAATCAATAATTAATAACTTAGAATACTTAAAAATCATACAAAAAATTTGGTTGGCTCTCCAACTTCCATCTGTACCATATAAATTTGGACAAAAAGTAAAATATATTGGGTTGTTCTGGCACGGGCTCCTATTTCTAGTGTATGTAGATATATATAATTTTTTATTTTTATTTTTTTGATAAGGAAAATTTATGCTATCTTTTGGGCGAAAAATCATAATTAGTTGCGTTGATGTTGATAGATTTTGGCTGAAAAAGGTGTACTTCTAGCTATAAGGTTTTGCGGTTCTATGTAAGGAGAATTTCTAGAGAAGTTCTGTGGGTCATTGGACTGTAGAGATTTCTATGTTAGCCTCTTCTAATGCATCTGTTAGACCAGTCACTTGAAGCCTCTCACCAAATTATACTGCTTCTAGAAGCCCATGCTGCCTTGGAAGTAGCTACATTGACATCTTATGTCGTCGTTTAACTTATATTAATATTTCACCAATTAATCACTCAATGCTCTCTCTCTCACACACCCCAAACCAATTAACCACTTAGTTCCAGACCCCTTAACCTGAAAACCAATATGCTTTCACCCTTTAAGTGTGACAAAGTAAGAACTGCATAAAAGATGTCTCAATTCCACTCAACATTATACTCGCCACATCATATTGTTCAAGAAACCGATGAGATGATTCCAAAGTTTCTGTCTGAATACATCCTGAATGGGGCATAAAAATGTTATGGTTGCATGTAAGCTTCTTTTTAACAGCTTGGGTCGGGTATATACTTGAATGCCAGTTCCGTCTCTCCTATAATCCTTAACTTCAAAAACGCTTTTTTATGGTTACCAAGTTTCTCTTTCTGCCTATCAGTTTGGAATAGTAACAACCTTATCTAAATCCTAACTTATCAAAAAGAAAAAATGGAAACAGCCTAATCTGCAGTCCATCACCCACAGGTTGCATGCAGGCTTTGACCTTAATTTTTCCATTGTAATAAGGAGGAAAAAGATTTACTGGAGACAAAATAGAGTTCACCTAAGGAAGAGAAGAGAAAAAAGAATATGCAAGGGAAATGAAGCCACAAAAGAAATCGGAAATCTCGAGCAGTTTTTTTACCATTTCATGTTTTTTCATTCTACACCAATACCTATTGATCAGGCAGTCTGCTATAGTCCAGAACCATCGGTGTCAGATAATCTACCCACCAATGTTAGAGCAGCCAGAATCGCACAGAGATCTATAGGAGCATTTCAACCCTGGGATCTTCCAGGTTCATTCTCTCGTGCCTAAACCACAACTTCTGATAGTGAACTTTTTCATTCCTAAGCTGTACTTATAAGAACCAATATCTAGATGTCAGTCCAGCATATGACCATGCTTAAACAGCAACCTCAAGTAAGACAAAGTTAAGAAATCTGAAAGCAAGAGAGCATATGACTTCTAATGTATAGGAGGAAAACGAAGTAGATTTTTTCTTTCATTTTTGATAACCAAAAATCCCAAGTGAGTTAGCTGGCCCAAAATTAGTTGGTCCACAATTCAAAACTCTGGAGAATACAGCTTCCCCCTCTACCCTGCTTTCACTTAAATTCCAGGTTTTTAGTCAGCAGCAGGGTTCTAACCATGACATACGCCCCACTGTCACATCTCGCATTGCGTCCTTCCACTGGACCAAAGCCCTAGGTGCAAAACTAAGTAGTATTATCGGAGAAAAAGATGCAGAAACGCTATCCTTACCACTTCCATTCCTGTTCAAGATAAAGCAATAATTCATCGTAGAAACTAGGCAGCCAACTTGAGAATGATATCATGGATGATTGAAAATCCTGAGAATTTGATACTCTATCTATTTCACTTTTCGCATTTGCAACTTTCTTAGCCTGCTGCCTCAAGTCAAAATCTTCCCAAAGCTGCTGGATTGGCTTGAGGTGGACCTTGGTGTAGTGCAGCTCTAACGACTTGAATCTCCCAATTCTCAGTAGAATCGCACGCATTTCTTGGGCAACATCAACCTATGAAATGGCAACAAGGGTTTTTTACAGTTTCCTTACTGGTTCATCGTGGAAGAATGCATTCATTTGAAAACATAAATATAACTTTTAGAAAAGGGTTACAAGGAGAAAGAGAGCTAAAGTCACCCTTCGATTGCTTAGAGCATCTGTTAGTCGAGATTGGACCACTGAGTCTAGTCTATCTTCTAAAACTTCAAGCTGCCTCCTAATATTGGCAAATTCGGCAACCTGAAAATAGCAGGAGACTTACTAAAGCAAGAACTACTTCACTGCCCATGCAACACACAGTGGCATGAAACATGCAAGTAAACCCACCTCTCCAACAGCAGACAAGCAGTGCCTCATATTAGCCAGAGTTTCTGCAGCCCGTGGAAGATCACCACTGGAAAATACTTCCTCCACTGTTGAGCTTAATTGGGTTAAACCAGCAGCATCCTTAGAATAAGAAAATTCAAGTATTTAGAGGTCATAAAAACATAAAATTAGCAGGAAACAGCAATAATTGCTAGCGTATCCTTAGATACAGGGAATGTTTTTATCCAGAGGTGAAATTTAAGTTAAACATTACTTTGACAAAAGTATTACCTGCAATGTTTCATATGCAGCTTCCATTCTCTGCTTGACAGAATCAACTTTTGCTAGTGTAACTACAGATTCAGCAGATGATCCCTCAGCCTGCGAAGGAATTCAAAGTTGTGAGAGGGGGAAAGACTCATTGGTTTAATTTCTGCGGAGCCTCATTAAAAATTCTACAGAGCACACATGCTCCTGGTAAAAACCCACAGTTATTGGAGGGAAGACATATGGCAACTTTAATTTGACAAAAAATTACTTCACCTGTAATGTTATGTAATGAATATAGGCGCTACAGTATCCATAAGATAAAGTGTCACAAAGATGGAGATGCTAAGATCAACATGTGATTATAGATAAGATAAAAAATAACCACTAAAAGGTGCAAGTAGCATGCGTTGAGGCTAAATGAGAGAAGATCTGATAGCATTCATGATGGCATGTCTCCATAAGAACATGAGTGAAGCTTTGGAAGTTGAGGAGATGCCAGGCAAGGTTGCTAGGCTTCAATGGGAAATCAAGAAGATGCTTATTGTGGAAGAAGAGCCCAAGAATTATAGGAGTGGGCTAAGTGCTGCACGTATTTCATGGTCCAAGCCCGAGTCCAAGAGGAGGAAAATTAGGACAACATAGAGGTCAAGAAGAGCAGAAAAGAGAGCTGAAATTTCTACCCAAAAGTGAGCCGATTTGCACGCCTAACATGGGAAGAGTTACACGACCCAAAAGACTGATTTACATGCAAGTCTGTGTGTTTTGGTGCAAAAATTTGTGACTTACTCCCTTTCTTTGTTAGGTAGTTTTTGGAATAAGTGTTGACATTTATTTTACATGTTTTTCTAGCTTCCTAGTTAGGTTTTACGATTTACTATTTCCACAAGAATAGAATTCGAATCCCATTCTATTTGACATATGATTGCTCGAAATTTCCCCTATATCTAGGGGTGGATTTGTTTTTTTTACAACAACATTATTATCAATATTCTTGAGAGTTCTTTTTTGTATACCTTTGTGTTTTGGCTAGTTAGAAGTTATCTTACAACCTCACAAGAACGATTTCTTTAAGAGTTAAGATTAGTTTTGTGCTTGATATTTATGGTTCATATTTGAACTAATTGGAGAAGGTAATTAGTCTCATACTAATTATTATCTTTAATTATTCAATTAGGGGTCTAGATCACTTTCATCTAAGTTCTTGAACTGAATCTGCTTGTATATATGACTAGCCCAAATCCCCTAATTAGGTTTAATACAATCAATTATGGTTCTTAGCAATTATGTTTGAGATTTAGGGATTTATTTCTCAAATTTCGTCCATTTTATTTTTCTAGTCTTTAGTCTTCCTATTTTTCAATTTGCTCATTATTTTCTTCTTTTTTTTCAAGTAACCCGATTCTTATCAAGGTCGCTTAAAATGGTCTTGTCAAGCCTTGCATCAACCTCCAGATGTACCGACACATACGTATGAGACCATGTAAAGTGAAGGTGCTATAAAGGGCCGAGGTAAACCTGAAATAACATGGAAGGAAGTTGTCTTGAAATGACTTACAATTTCTTGGAATTCAAGCAAACTTAGATAAATAGAACACAATCGAACTAAAAGATTTATATCGGTAATATCAACTAGTTACGGATACGTACAGCCATGTTAGTACGTTTATTTAGTTCCAACGCTTTTCTAGGAGTATATTTAGTCTAATTAGATAAATAGAACACAATAACGAAAAGATTTATATCGGTAATATCAACTAGTTAGGGATATGTAGAGCCATGTAAGTACGTTTATTTAGTTCCAACGCTTTTCTAGGAGTATATTTAGTCTAATCATAGATATATATGCAGTAAGAATACAGGAACTAAATATTATACTATTATTGATATATTTAAATTTCTTTTTACTTTTACTTTTATTTGGTATGATTAAGGCATGAGATGAGTTTGATTGGATACACATGGTTAGTGAAGATTTATATAGCCGATCCTGGCAAGTTTAGGTTAAAAACAAATGCTCTTATACTCTTCCTTCTTCCTTTGTTTCTTTCTTTCTTTTACCATATGAGTTCAGGATAAACACTGAGGAATTATAGAGGCAACCCCAACTAGTTTGGGGTTTGAGATGTAGATGTACTTGTATTCTTCGGGAGGATTCTTCATCTTTCACATTTCTTATATATATATATATATATATCAACAATGAAAAAGAAAATGTAAATGCAGGGAAAAGAGAGGTGAACTTTTTTAAGCTTTAGGAAGATGGCGGACAGAGAGGAACGAAGAGAGAGAGCATCGTCACGGAGGCGGATGACATCCCGAGTAGCGCGGGGAACACGGAGGAGTGCGGCAGCGCTTTGCTCCTCAAGGGAAGAGGCGATCTCTTCGGACACCATCTGAAGCTTCATTTCCAGATCCACCAGGTGTTTGTCCAGTGGATCCTGTGGGTGTCGTGACTGGCACGCTGCGTTTATCCATTTTTGGGGGTCAAATTTCTGGTCGGAGAACGAACCCAGATCCACCATCATCATTCCCCTACCCAATTTCTGATCTTCTCCGGTTTTCAGTCTCTGATGTTCTGGTAGTAGTTTGCTTTTTATCCCCTTCTTTTCTTAGACACGGAAAAAGATGTTTTTGCAACCCCCGTGTTAAATAATTTCCACGAAATTAAAGAATGCAAGGGTTGTTAGCTTTTTATTTTTTATGATCTTTTTATTTGGTGGAAAAAATATATGCTAAACAAAGAGGGGCAACCACACTTTTAAGAGTCTGTAAAATCTTTGTTTTGCCTCACTTTCTTACTAGGCAAACCTTTCTTTCCCGGAAAATTGATTTTCCACCTGTCACTCATCTCCTGTCAACCTCATTCATCACAAAAAATATTAGATAATTACTAGACTAATGTACTTATTATTATATTATGGTATTCGGATATAAGAAATTGTATATATGCAACACCAACTTCAACTCTAGTTCAAGTCTAAGACAAGAATACTTTTGAAGTTATTTAACACCTTCAACACTAGATTATGAATAATCTATCTAAGAAATGTGTTTATTTTCAGAAAATAGATGAAATAGAATTTGTAAGGCCAAGTCCCCCGACTTCACGGAGTGTAATTCCCCTCACTATACCCGAGGTTATGCAGCCTTCCTCCCAGGATAAAATAGCCTTCAATCCGAACAATAGTGGTACCTGAAATTATTGGATTCAACGAACTCACTCAATAGTTTGATTGATTATACAGAATGTTTTGAAGACTAGAGCAGAGTTTGTAATCCAGAAAATTCGTATCTAAATCTGTGGATGAAAGCAGGTTTATATAGTCTTCATACGCCTCTTCTGAAAAGTGGCAATGGTTCACTTTAAAAGGTGTGACCTTTCCTGAAAAATCATGTCTGTTCGTCCAAAGATTGCATTTTTTTCGAACAGACAAACCATTTCATGAATCAGTGTGTCATTTCGTTGAAGGATTGCATCCTTTTGAAGCATCAGTTCGAAACAGTTCATCCTTTTGAAGCATCAATTTGAAACGTTGCATGCATGCATATAACTGGAGAATCAAAACACAAAAAAATTTACTGCGTTTTTTATTTTCCCTTCAGATTAATTTTCTGTCAAATAAATTTTGTCCAAAAAGATAAATCTCATCGATCGACCATTTTCCAAATCCGAAACCGAAGTTGAGCCGAGCGAGCAACGACGACGGCGTGAGGCATCTCTTATTTCTTACCTCACTTACCAAGTGGAATAAGTGTTTCTTAATATAAACACTTGAAAGTCATATTCTCCCACCAATGTGGGAGGAGTAGTAGACTTTCCATTTTAGAGTACACTTTCCATTTTAGTATTTTCTTCTCTATTTTTCCTTCCACTTGGGTTCCTCCATTTTCATTCACACTTTTCATATACTTTGAACCCAACAATCCCGCACATGAATGGGGAATGACTATTTTTCATAAAATTTTACAGACAAGTATGTGATCATCAAGCAAAGACTAATTTCATCTAGATAAGTGGGTTTCCCTTTGAACTTTCCGTGGTGAACATGCATCGAAAGCACTCGGTCAATCAGTAGATTTGATATCTTTGAACCGTCGACCTTTAATGTACACCTTGACAACACATGTTACACAACCAGTCTTTTACCGTTTATGGTTCTCACGATTTTGTTCTTTTCAGCCATGAACACGTCCCAGTTTCATGAGAGTTTAGAGAATAGGCCTTTACTAACATTCTCCTTGAAGCGGCTTCCACTTCGCCCTTACATAGGTGATTTCTAAACGTTCAATCCTATAGATTAAACTATTTGGTCAAATTTGCCAAATTTAGATAATCATTAAAAAACTTTTCACCTTAAGTCTTATCCTTGTTTACTAACCATTGTCTACATCATGAGAATGAGTTGGGTATATTGACAATGTTGAACCTGTCAGTCACAACTTTGTTTGATCTCTTTGAACCTAGCTCTTGGGATCTCCAGTCTGCTAGGTAGGGTTACCGCCATGTTGACTTGTCATAGGACTTAAACCCATTCTCTTGGATGTCCTTTCCACTCCTTCTCTAGCTAGGCCTTTTGTAAATGGATCTGATACATTATCCTTTGACTTTACATAGTCAATAGTGATAATTCCACTAGAGAGAAGTTCCCTAACGATATTATGTCTTCATCGTATGTGACGAGATTTACCGTTGTACATCATGCTTTCTGCCCTACCTATTGCCGCTTGGCTATCACAGTGTATACATACTAGTGCCACTAGTTTGGGCCAATAAGGAATATCTTCCAAAAATTTTTGGAGTTATTCTACTTCTTCACCGACTTTATCCAATGCGATAAATTCAGATTCCATTGTAGAGCGAGCAATACAAGTTTGTTTGGATGATTTCCAAGAAACTGCTCCTCTACCGAGAGTAAATACATATCCACTTGTGGATTTTACTTCATTCGATCCGATGATCCAATTTGCATCACTATATCCTTCGAGTACCACGGGATATTTATTATAATGCAAAGCATAGACTTGAGTGTATTTAAGATACCCCAAAACTCTTTTCATTGTCATCCAATGAGTTTTGTTGGGATTACTCGTGTACCGACTCAATTTACCAATAGCGCATGCTATGTCTGGTCGTGTACATTTTATTATATACATTAAACATCCCTCTTGCGTACTCCAATTGTGAGTCACTTTCACTTTCATTCTTTCGAAGTGCAAAGCTCACATCCAATGGAGTCTTGGTAATACCGAATTCCATATACTTGAATTTGTCAAGTATATTTTTCGATATAATGAGACTGTGACAATGCCAACCCTTGTGCAGTTTTATGGATTTTTATTCCTAAGACCACATTCACAACTCCAAGATATTTCATATCAAACTTGCTCTCGAGCATTGTGTAGCATTTGAGGATTTACCTAGTAAGTTTTTATAGTATTGGGTAAATGAATTAATTAAGGTATATGGCTTATTAAAGTGAGTTGTGTGGTTATTAGTTGACTACTATGTGTCTATCTTACTTGATGGCTTTAAGTCTAGAATTCTAGTTAGTGAACCTTGTTTCGTTGACTGATGATCTTGCTTTATATCATAATTTAGCTCAATCGACCGATGATTCCTACTGAGTACCCGTTGTTTTGATACTCATACTATATTTTTGTTCCATTTTGGTGCAGATTCGAGTACTAGTTATCGTCGTTGAGTTGAGTTCGTACAGTGTTGATCTTCCAAAGACAGGGTGAGCTCTTGGAGTTTCGATTCACCCATTTACCTTTATTTATGTTTAGTCTTTTGTGTTTGAGATGAAATGTATTGACTATTTTAGACTTATGAGTTATTTCCTATTATTAAACTTACATGCTCTTGTACCGATATTACTATGTCGTGGGATTGGTATCTGTATTTTGACTATCTTCTTTTAGTGGAACACTGTCGATTATAATTGTATTCGTGTATTTAGGTTGGTTGGGCATTCCTATCGAAGTAACCCATTGTCTTAGCTCCGGGTTACGGTGTTGGCTTACCTACTGATGGGTTTTAGTAGGTGCCATTATGACTTGTGTATTGGGTCATGACAAATTAGGATTAGAGCCTAGGTTTCACCAGAATTGTCGATACAATAACAAGTGTCTAATAGAGTCCTGAGGATTAGAACGTTGACATGTAATTTCTATCTTTCGGAGGCTGTGGGACATTCTTAGGATTCCTTCACTTCTTGTACTCATATCGTGTTAAGAGTTTGAGTTGATTTGTAGGATATTTTCTTGATTTTACTCTTTCGCAGATGCCCAGGACACGTGCTACAGCTATGCGTGAGGAGGATCCCGAGACTGAGCCCAAGGATCCTACTTCTTTTTAAGAACAACCTTATGATATATCCCCAGTTAGGGACCAGGATGGGCCACCTCCCTAAAACCCCATTCCTATACCTGATCCATAGATTCCTCCGCCACAGCCAGCGGTGGGCCAGAGACCAGCCCAAGCTTCACCAAGTTATATTCCCTCTTTATTGCTTAGAGACATCATGGTTTAACTGTTGGGTATTATTGATAATGCACAGGCTAGTGGGGCAGGAGTACAACCTATAGCTACAATTTCTAGAGTTGAGGTTCCTTTTATGCTGGCAGTTGTTAAGCCGATGGCCACTCAGCCAGTTATGACCTAGCCTACTATGTCTGTTGGGGATCAGAAGATGTTGGGTAAATTTTTGAGGTTGGCTCCGCCTAGGTTTTCAGTGCTCCTAGTGAGGATGCATTTGAGTTTCTTACTGCTTTCAAGGATAGGCTCTGTAGACTAGGCCTTGTTGAGACTCGTGGTGTGGATTACATCATATTTCAGTTGGATTTATCTGCTTGACATTGGTGGAGAGGTTTTATGAGTTCTAGGCCAGACGGAGCTTCTCCCCTATTATGGACTCAATTCTCTGAGATATTCTTGGAGAAGTAAATACCACGCAGCCTTAGAGATCAATTGCGGGATCAGTTCACCAGATTGGAGCAGGATTTTATGACAGTCGTTGAGTATGAGGCCCATTTCCATGAGCTATCTAGGCATGCGACTTTTATTTTGGATACTGGGTATGAGAGAGTTCACTGCTTTTTGAGAGGATTGAGGCTCCCTATTCAGATGGCTACTCAGAGTCTAGTTGCTACGGGTAGAACTTTTGCAGAGGTTTTAGATTATACTAGAGTAATGGAGGACATGCACCATGAGGGTCGTGATAAGAGGCCCAAGTACCAGGGCAGATTTAGTGGGAGCCATATTAATTCCCGATTCAGAGGCTATAGTTCTCATGTTGGGTATCCTTCACATCAGAGTCATACTAGTTCAGGCAGCTCTTCGGACTAGTCAAACTAGTCAACCAGTTCAGGCAGTTTTTCGGACCACTGACGGAGGTTAGTTTGGTACTAATATTCGCCCTAGTAAGGGTGACGATCAGACTTTGAGAGATTCATCTGCAGGCCGTGCTAGACGTGTGATGTGGCGTGGAAACATGACACTTTTGATGCTTAAAACCATGAATTTATGCATGAACTTAGGGTGTTTTGTTAGATATGATGCACTTTGGTGTGAATTACAAGTAAAACAAGTTTATAACATTATTTGGATGAACAGAGGACAAAAAGACCAACTCCGCTTAGTATACGAGCCTGCTCTTGAGTCATAACCATTCGTTACCACTCGATGCTAAATTGTATGAGGAACAAAACCAAAAGCCAAATCAAGAAACCAAGTATGAAAAAGATACGACTCTAGTATCCCAGTCATAAGTTAGGGTACGAGTCGTATACTGTAATAGTAAGCATAATAGAATCTAAGACACTATGTAGGAATTGAAGTATCAGATGGATATGAGTTAGAAGTCTGAGTACGAATTATTTAGAGAAGTCGTATGTAAAACAGTGATCAAGACCTAAAAAGACTGAAGTCCCAAGTGGATATAGATCAAGGACACGAGTCTGTGGGAAACAAAACTTTATTAAATTGAAATCCGTACAAAATTCGGATTATATTAAATTCAAAATAGATTAATTCCAAATAAATATTATGGATTAATATAATTAGATTAATTATTTAAGTCCAAACATGTATGGATTTAAATAAAGTCCAATCTTTATGGGGCTAGTCCATTAATTTGGCCTACAAATGATGAGCCCACTTTATTAAGCCAAAGAAATTGTCATATTCTATAGGCCCAAATAAGCACCACTTGTCAAATGACGTGACATGCCAAGTCAAGGGAAGGATCCAATAGGATCATGCCACATGTCAAAATGATGCAACAGGCCCATGAAATCAAAGCCCATAAAAGGAGCTACGTCACTCAAATCTGATTGGTCAAAGAAAGTCCATCTTCATCATGACTCTTCCCCTTTCCATAACTATAAATAGGGGTCTCATAATTAAGAAAAGGACCGACCCAAGAACTCTAAAAAGAAGCAATAAAAAGCTCGTGGATCAAACGCCGCAATTTCTCTACAAAACTCAAGCATTCAAATCAAGTTCATCAAGATTCAAGATCAAGACCGCAATATTCAAGAACAAGCTCAAAAGCCCTTAATTCAATCACAAGTCGAGATCAAGTCCCTCAAATCAACAAATAAAGTTTAAATTCAAGATCAAGCTATAAGCCCTTGAATTTATATTTGAAAAGGCAAATCAGAGGATTTATAGAGATTGTAACACTCACATATTGAAATCAATAAATTGATTATTGTAATATTTTTCTTATCTCGAATTATTTATTTTAAGGTCTCAAAATTTTACTGTCCAATAAATTCTGGCACGCCCAGTGGGACAATCTCTACCTCTCATCTTAACTTTTCCAACTGCAAAGTTCAACAACACTGAAATGACTTTCAAGATGGTCAACTCTCAATCAACTACTTCCAAGGCTACTGATTCAAAGCTCACTGCTGAAGTAGAAAGAATCCTTGGTGTTACTTTTGGAAGCTTAGGAGTTGTCACAAGGAGCAAGACAGGCTTTCAAAGATAACAAACACATCCAGTGTCGTCCGAACCAACTTCAATTTTTAGATCTTCAACCCCAAAAGGAAAAAAGTCCAATGATAGTGCTTCGGAAGGAGGAAACAGTGTGGCAGAATCACTTAAGAAGACTCTATCTCTACTTGAGCATTCCGGTTCTAAATGCTCTGGCGTAAATAGCGATGGTCGTTCAAGCAACTCATCATCTCCGACTACACCGTATAAGTTGAGCACTTCAAATATCAACTTGTATGATAATCCATGCTACTCTCCAACATCTCTAGTGATTATGAAAACGATGGTGACTGATGCCTCATCTATAGAAGAGCAGCTTGCGAATCTGGCAAAGGCAATTTAGGGCCTGACCAAATACGCTCAGAATCAAGATGCTCAGATTAATAAGATAGTGGATAGGGTGGAAGGCCTGATAGATGGAGAGTCTAGCCATGTGCCTGGAAAATCTATAGAGGTTCATGAGATAGAACATCCAGTGAAACAAACACCACCGACTAAAGATGTGCAAGTTTTTTCTGAGGGAATGATCCTGATTGACCAATTGAAGAAACCCTCAACGACAAGTATGATGTTGTCTTGAAGTCTTTCCTTGCTTATGCCAAGCCTTACATGGCAAGGATTGATAGCCTCAAAATGCATGCTGGCTATCAACCTCCCAAATTTTAATAATTTGAGGGCAAAGGGACCCCAAAATAGCATATCGCACACTTTGTTGAGACATGTAATAATGTTAGAACTCACGGTGACTATCATGTCAAAAAGTTTGTTCATTCCTTAAAGGAAAATGCCTTTGATTAGTATACAAACCTTGAGCCTATCTCTATTGATAGTTGGGAGCAATTGGAACATGAGTTCCTGAATCGCTTTTATAGCATAAGACGCACAGTGAGCATGGTAAAGCTTACAAATACTCGGCAAAAAAAGGATGAACCAGTCATTGACTTCATCAATCGATGGAGAAATACTAGCCTAAACTGTAAAGATAGGCTCAGCGAAGCTTCTGCGATAGAGATGTACATCCAAGGAATGCACTGGGAGTTTCTCTATATCTTGTAAGGCATTAAGCCAAAATACTTTGAAGAGTTAGCTACTTGATCTCACGACATGGAGTTGAGTATGTATTCTACTAGAAAGGGAGCAGCGCCTATCCATGACCCTCGAAGGGGAAATGATAAGCAGGAACCCAAAAGATGGGGCAAGTTTGTCCCCAAAAATGATAACAAGGAGTCCATGAATGTTGATGTGTCTCCTGTGAAGGTCATCGCAAAAGTGAGGAAGAAGTAAAGTGTGAAGACGACTTCTGGAGCATGTCCAAGTCAGAACACTTTGAAGGAGATACAAGAAAAGGAATATCCCTTCCTTGATTCTGATGTTGCTGAGATTTTCAATAAGCTCCTTGCGCATAAGCTTATTAAACTCCAAGAGATAAAGTGAACCAATGAAGCTGGAAGGACCAAAACCCTAATTATTGTAAATATCACAGGCTTGTGAGTCACCCTCTAGAAAAGTTCTTTGTCTTTAAAGACAAAGTCATGGAACTAGTAAATGAGAAGACAATCTTCTTCGACGATGAGACGTCCAGCTCTCATCAAATCTCTATTACATTTGGCTCGCTCGATCCAGTCCAAATATGTGTCGAAGAGCGTAATGAGAAAATATTAGAGCCTGACAAATCTTTACTTGATGAAGGCGATGATGAAGGTTGGACTCTAGTAACCAGGCGCAGACTCAAGAAGACGAATCTACAAAAATAACCGGTTGAGCAACCAACAAAGAGGAAGATAGTAAGAAAATTAATAAAACAAAGGCTGGTCGAGCTTCCAAAAAATACAAGGGTAATGGAGATTCACCACCAAAAACCTCAGCGTCCGGTGACTTTAGAGGAATTCTTACTGAGTTGGTTCCGTGTAAAGACTGCCCAAGTCAACCTTGAGGCATCTTATTTTAATACTGCCAAATAGGGGGCAAAGGGTGAAAATATACCCATAGAAGTTCCTTCATCCTCTGAATCGCTTGCTGAATCTCTTAGGCAAGAGGTACATGAATGTGATACAAAAATCACATTCATAAATAACGATCTTTTGCTTGGTGAGGCTTTACATAACCACCTCTTATACATGGTGGGTTAAATTCTAGGAAAGAAGATCAATAGAATTTTGATAGATGAGGGATCCATAATCAACATCCTGCCTATCCGTACGATGAAAGAACTTGGTATCACTACTAACGAACTAGACGAGAGCTGTATAATGATCCAAGGCTTCAACCAAGGCGGCCAGAGGGCTATGGGACCTATGAAGTTGGGGATTCATATGGATGATTTTCAATCAAATGCATTAATGTATGTGATCGATGCCAAAACTTCTTACAATATTTTGCTTGGTAGGCCTTGGGTGCGTGGGAACAAAATTATCTCATCCTCTTACTATCAATACTTAAAGTACCTCAAAAGTAGAGTGGAAAGAAAGATAGTAGTTGATGATAAGCCATTCACTGAAGCTGAATCACACTTTGCTGATGCAAAATTCTACTTGAAGAACTATATCATGAATGAGAAAAGGGTTGATGATGAACCAAGACCAAGTGTGATGATCTTACAGCCAAGAAGGTCATGGTGACTGTTGAAAAATTTGCCACCAAGAAGCTTCTCTCCACATTAAATAAAGAAAGTGTCGTTCCCATAAAAAATAAAGCAATTCTTATTCTTCACTACGTACCAAAGGTAAGGAAAGAGAAAGATCACCCATCTGATGCCAGAGATAACGTGCTAAAGGGGATAACTTTACCTATTTGGAAGATTGACGCGATAAATCCATCCTCAAGGCTACTTAGAGAAGCTGTGGCTCAAAATTCTCCATAAGATATGACGCTTCCTATGAAGCGTACAAAAGAGGGCTTCGATCCAAATGTATACAAGTTATTTGTAAAGGCTGGATATAATCCTAATAAGCTATCAAGGTTGGGTAAACTTTTGTTAGAAGGTACAATAAGGCAGGCACATAAAGGTATAGGATACACACAACCACCTCCAATTCACATCTCCATCAGAAGGGCGGTTAGCAACTGCATCACTATAGAAGAAGAGTCTATTGCATCTAATAAAAGGCCTTTTGTCTTTGACCAACTTGGAGAATCCACCGCAATAACTTCTGTGTTCAAGAGGTTGGGTCCTTTAAATAAAAATAGAAGTAACAAGAGTTGAAAAAGTCATCAAAGTACGACAATGCACTCCTCGCCTAAGATCCAGAAGGATTTCCAGAGTTTGATTCCTTCTAGAATAAGGCGGAAGATAAAACTAGTGGTTTCATGCAATAAGGTGTTAAAAGAAAAGGCTCATACTGTGGTTTATACTAAGGAATGTGAGAAAGATGAAGAAAGTGTTGGCTTCTCATATCATGTTACAATCCAAATGAGAAAGAGGCCTCATCTCAAATGAAGGTTGATAAAGAGATAAAAGATACTTTATGGTGTCATCATATATCCATCAACAATGATGATCCTCGAGAAGAGGAAGTTACTGGAGATGGTCTATCTTAACTTGAAGAAGGAGTGAAGGCCACAATAGATCCCTTGAAAGAAGTTAATCTTGGAACTGATGAAGACCCAAGACCAACTTACCTGAGTGCTTTTCTAGATATGGAAGAAGAAATCACGTATATAGATATACTCAAAGAATATATAGATGTCTTCGCTTGGAGTTATAAGGAAATGCCTGGATTAGATCCAAAAGTAGCGGTCCATCAGTTGGCGATCAAGAATGGTACTCGTCCTGTTAAGCAAGCCCAAAGTTGCTTTAGGCCAGAGTTGGTTCCATTGATCAAAAATAAAGTTAACAAACTCATTAAATCTAGCTTTATTCATAAAGTCAAATATACCACGTGGATTTCAAGTATTGTTCCAGTACGAAAAAAGAATGGTCAAATTTGAGTTTGTGTCGACTTTTGGGATCTTAACAATACCTATCCTAAGGATGAATTTCCAATACCCATACCAGAGTTGATGATTGATGCCAGCACTAGTTATGAGGAAATGTCTTTCATGGATGGTTCATTCGGCTATAATCAAATCTACATGGCTCCAAAGGATGAAGAACTCACTGCATTTCGCACGCCCAAAGATATTTATTGCTACAAAGTAATGCCCTTTAGTTTAAAGAACACTGGCACCACTTATCAAAGGGGTATGTAAAACATCTTTGATAGCCTTCTCCATAAAAATATTGAATGCTACGTGGATGATCTAGTGGTGAAGTCAAGAAAGAGAGAAGACCACTTAAAATACCAAAGAATGGTGTTCGAGTTACTCCAAAGATATCAACTTAGGATGAATCCATTTAAGTTTGCCTTTGGAGTTACTTCTAAAAAGTTTCTTGGCTTTATTATGCGATACCAAGGAATTAAAATTGACCAAGCCAAGGTCGATGCAATTTTGAAGATGTTCGAGCCTCGAAACATTCATGAGTTAAAAGGCCTTTAAGGAAGGCTAGTATATTTAAGGAGGTTCATCTCAAACCTGGCTGGAAAATGTCAACCATTTATTCGTCTCATGAAGAAGGACACTTCTTCGAATGGGACCAAGTTTGTTGTAATGCCTTTGAGAGTATCAAATCATACTTAATGAAGCCACCAGTTCTTGTGGCACCCATACTTGGGAAACCATTGATACTCTACATCGCAGCACAAGAGAGGTCAGTTGGAGCACTATTAGCTTAAGAAAATAGTGAAGGCAAAGAAAACTCCCTTTACTCTCTAAGCAAAATGATGACGCCGAATGAGCTAAAGTATTCTCCAATCAAAAAGTTGTGTTTGGCATTAGCCTTCTCAATTTAAAAGATGTAACACTACTTTCTAGCTCATGTTGTTCATCTTGTGTCTAGGGAAAATTTCATTAAGTTTGTAATGTTGAAACCAGTCCTTAGTGACCGACTTGCAAGATGGTACCTTCAATTTCAACAATTTGATATTGTGTACGTTCCTCCAAAGGCTGTAAAGGGATAAGTTTTGGCTGACTTCTTGGCAGATAACCCAATACCTGATAATTGGGAACTGAGTGATAAACTTTCTAATAAAGATGCAATAGTTATTAAAGTTAGACCCTCATGGAAGATGTAGTTTGATGGTACCACACATCGATATAGAGCTGGTGCTGGGGTGGTGTTCGTTATTCCATAAAAAAAGGTCATCCCATACTCATTTACCCTAACAAACCATTGCTCTAATAATGTCGCAGAATATCAAGTGTTAATACTTGGACTTTAGATGGTAGTTGTCATGAAACAACTATAACTACATGTCTTTAGTGACTCCCAATTGGTGATCAAGCAGCTTTTGGGAAGCTATAAAGTCAGAAAGCCTGAGCTACGACCATATCATGATTATGCACAGAAGTTGATGGGGTGTCTTGCAGAAGTAACCCTCCAACATGTTCCGAGGAGATAAAACAAGTAAGCTGATGCCCTTGCTGCTTTGGCCCTAACCCTGACTCTTCCAAATGAGATGCAAGTTACTATCCGCGAAGAATAGGTAGTACCACCATCAAATGAGGATGAAGAAAATAAAGTTGAATACCTCATTACCGCATCTAAAGCTATAAAATAAGATTGACGATAACCTATCATTGATTATTTATATTATGTGATACTTTCTAAGAACCTAAGTAGTAGGACTGACATTCGTCGTCGTGCACCTCACTTTCTTTACTATAAGGACACACTATATAGAAGATTATTTGAAGAAGTGCTCTTACGGTGTCTGGGAGAGGAAAAAGTAATTCAAGCTTTGCAAGAAGAGCTCTCGGGAGTTTGTGGATCATATCAGTCTAGACCGAAGCTCTATTTTCACATTAAAAGGATGGGATATTATTGGCCAATGATGGTAAAAGATTGGTTGGATTATGCTAGAAGATGCAAAGCTTGCCAATTCCATGCAAATTTCATACATCAACCTCCAGAGGTACTACACCCAACTGTAGCATCTTGGCCTTTCAATGCTTGGGGAATGGATGTTGTTGCTCCACTACCATAATCTTCTGGTGGACACTTATACATTTTGGCCGCAACAGATTACTTTTCAAAATGGATCGAAGCTGTCTCTCTCAAAGAAGTAAAGAAGAAAAATATTGCAAATTTCACCCGAGTGAATATCATCTACCGCTTTGGAATCCCTCAACATATAATAATTGATAATGGTAAGCCATTTGATTACAAGCTGATGAATAAGATTTGTGATCTCTTTGGCTTCAAGCAGTGCAAGTCTTCTATGTACCATGGTGCTGCCAATGGTTTAGCCGAAGCATTTAATAAGACTTTATGCAATCTATTGAAGAAAGTTGTCTCCAAGTCCAAGCGAGACTAGCATGAATGAATGGAAGAAGCTTTATAGGAATATAGAATGACTTACTGCACACCAACGTAAACAACCCCATATTCACTTACTTTTGAAGTTGTAGTAGTCCTACTACTTGAGCATCAAATACCTTCTTTGAGACTGGCTATTCAGGAAGGGTTCACCGATAAATAAAATGCTAAACTTCATCTTGCAGAATTAGAAGCTCTTGATGAGATAAGACTAGAGGCTCGACAAAATCTTGAATGTTACCAAGCCCGTCTATCTCGTTCTTTCAAGAAAAAAGTTTGTTTAAGGTTCTTCCAAGTTAGAGATTAAGTCCTTGCAGTAAGGAGACCCATTCTCACTTCTCGTAAGTCCGAGGGCAAATTAACCCAAAGTGGGATGGACCATATGTCATATAAGAAGTATATTCAAATAGTGCGTAAAAGCTTATCGATGTAGATGGCGTGAGGGTTGGCCCCATCAATGCCAAGTTATTGAAAAAGTACTATCCATAAAGGGAGATGCACTCCTTAAGGCACAAGTATAAACTGCATGTGCACTTCTGGCCCGCAAGAGTATAACCTATGTACAGCTAAAACAAAAATGTTCGCTAGGTTGAAAATCTCAAAAGAGGCGGCCTAGGAAAAAGTTAGGACGAAAAAAACACTCACCCTAGAACTATGTTGTGACTTGATCCTCTTCATTGATGTGCATAGGTGCCTGGAATTTCATTCTGAGTTTAGTTGCATGAGTGTCAAAAAAATATGTTCCTATAATATCCGCCATACGAATGCCACGTATGAAACTATTCTAATTAAATTTTGGACTTACTCTAAATATTTGTGACTCAATGAGGGCAACCCATCGAAAAGAAAGAGAGTTCCTTCAATGGGATTTAGAATGCCAAAGTTCTCCAAGCCTACAACTTGAAGGATCTCAAAATTTTCATGCCTTAAGGTGGACAAGATTTTTTCCTTTGCACCTTGAGCGGGCCTCTAACGAGTTTATCTTTAAAAGGATATCAAAATTTTCATGCCTTAAGGTGGACAAGATTTGTCCCTTTGCACCTTGAGCGGTCCTCTAACGAGTTTATCCTTAAAAGGATATCAAAATTTTCATGCCTTAAGGTGGAAAAGATTTGTCCCTTTGCACCTTGAGGCCTCTAACGAGTTTATCCTTAAAAGGATATCAAAATTTTCATGCCTTAAGGTGGACAAGATTTATCTCTTTGCACCTTAAGCTGTCCTTTCACGGGTTTATCCTTGAAGGATATCGAAATTTTCATGCCTTAAGGTGGATAAGATCTTTCCCTTTGCACCTTAAGCTGGCCTCTCACAAGTTTATCCTTAAAGGATATCAAAATTTCCATACCTTAAGGTAGACAAGATTTGTCCCTTTGCACATTAAGCTAGCCTCTCACTGGTTTATCCTTAAAGAATATCAAAATTCCTATGCCTTAAGGTGGATAAGATTTGCCCCTTTGCACCTTAAGTTGGCTTCTCACGGGTTTATCCTTAAAGAATATCGAAATTTCCATGCCTTAAGGTAGATAAGATTTATCCCTTTGCACTTTAAGCTAACCATTGAAAAGGGCCCCATACTTAAAGAAAACCATTGTATCTTCAAGCAAAATTAGTCGGGTTTTGAGGTGACAAAGCCTCGCACACCTTAAGCCAACATCCACCATCTTCAAGCAAAATTGGTTGGGTCTTGAGGTAATGAAGCCTCGCACACCTTAAGCCGGCGTCCACCGTCTTCAAGCAAAATTGGTCGGGTCTTAAGGTGATGAAGCCTCGCACACCTTAAGCCGACGTCCACCGTCTTTAAGAAAAAATTAGTCGGGTCTTGAGGTGACGAAGCCTCACACACCTTAAGCTGACATCCACCGTCTTTAAGTAAAATTGGTCGGGTCTTGAGGTGATGAAGCCTCTTACACCTTAAGCCGACGTTCACCATCTTTAATCAAACTTGGTTGGGTCTTAAGGTGACGAAGCCTTGCACCTTAAGCCGATGTCTACCATCTTCAATCAATGGTTGCATATTTTTATTTGTTTTAACCCTACGAAAATAAAAATATATATATATAAGAAAAAAAGGAGAATGAGAGCGAAAAGAAGGAATGCCCACCTAAATATGCGAGTATCTCGATCGGCAAAGATGGATCAAATTACACCCTTGAATTTGCTAGCCCACCAAAAGTGTTGTAAATATTAGAGTTATCTTTCCAATGTAAAAGGACACTCGTAATTTCAACGTTCCCACGCCTAGATATGATTTGTCTCGTGAAGCCATGCAAACCTGAAATTGAAAACGTATCAGCATCTAGAGGCAACTTCAAAAATTTATCTAGGATAATTATGAAGGTGTTAAATCATCAATTTTGGATATGTTATATATTTTTGAGTCTAGGTTTGAAAAAAATCAAGCGATTCATGATTCATCGCTCCTACTTTTAGATATGGAAGTTTTAGTTAAGACGCACAGATCTGAAACTTTTAGCATGACATAATTTAAAGTCAACTTCAAAATGTTATCTAAAATAATTCTGTAGGTATTAAATCATGAATTTTGGATATGTTATATATATTTGAGTCTAGTTTCATAAAAAATCAATCGCCTTATGATTTCATCATTTCTACATCAAGATATAGAAGATTTAGTAAAGACATGCAGATCTGAAATTTTCAGCATGATAAAATTCAAGGCTAACTTCAAAAAATTATCAAGAATTATGTAGTAGGATTTTAATTTTTAATTTTGGATATGTTGTAGATCTCGATGTCTAGTTTTTGAAATATCAAACGGTTCATGATTTTGATATTCCTACAATTAGATATGAATTTTCTACTACTAACATACTGTGCTAAAAAAAGTATCAAAAAAAAAAAAAAAGGGGGGGGGGGGGGGAATTACCTCAATATCATTCATGGCTTGAAAACCCAAAATTGATATTGAAAAAGTGGGGAACCTATCTACTTTTATAGAGTTGTAGGATGGATGTTTCCTTCTCCAATTAAAAGAGCTTCCATCTCTAATTCAATTTCAAATTGGGGGTTATTTTTCTTCTCCCATATAAATTCAAATTGGAGGTTGTTTTCTTTTCCAATTGGAGGAGCTTCCATCTCCAATACAAATTCAAAAATTGGGGGTTATTTTTATTTTTCTATATAAATTTAAATTGTGGGTTGTTTCCTTCTCCAATATAAATTCAAATTGGAAGAGTTTCCATCTTCAATACAAATTCAAATTGAAGGTTGTTTTCTTCTCCCAAACAAATTCAAATTGGGGGTTGATTCCTTCTCCAATATGAATTCAAATTGAAAAAGTTTTATTCCTAGTTAAGTAAGGTAAAAAGTTTTTCAAAATCTATTTGGAATGGGATGTCATGCCTCACCAACGGATCTTACGTATAGAAGATTCATTGAAAAAATTAAGAGATTTTTTTAGAGGCGATATCAATATATAAATTGCTTGGTTCAACTTTATGAAAATCTTTGAAGCACGAAGAAAGCATATTTAAATAAATCATACTTCAAGTCTAGTCTCAAAAGGATTAAATATATCGACAAGTCTTGACGTAGGGGGCATTTTGTGGGCAACAAAATTTTATTAAATTGAAATCCGTACGAAATTCGGATTATATTAAATTCAAAATACATTAATCTCAAATAAATATTGCGGATTAATATAATTGGATTAATTATTTAAGTCCAAACATGTATGGATTTAAATAAAGTCCAATCTTAGTGAGGCTAGTCCATTAATTTGGGCTACAAATGATGAGCCCACTTTACTAAGCCCAAGATATTATCATATTCTAGAGGCCCAAATAAGCACCACGTGTTAAATGACGTGGCATGCCAAGTCAAGGGAAGGATCCAATAGGATCATGCCATATGTCAAAATGATGCAGCAGGCCTATGAAATCAAAACCCATAAAAGGTGCCACGTCACTCAAATTTGATTGGTCAAAGGAAGTCCATCTTCATCATGACTCTTCCCCTTTCCACAACTATAAATAGGGGTCTCATAATTTAGATAAGGATCCACCCAAGAACTCTAACAAGAAGCAAGAGAAAGCTTATGGATCAAATGCCACAATTTCTCTACAAAGCTCAAGCATTCAAATCAAGTTCATCAGGATTCAAGATCAAGACCGCAATATTTAAGAAGAAGCTCAAAAACCCTTGAATTCAAGCACAAGTCAATATCAAGTCCCTCAAATCAACAAATCAAGTTTAAATCCAAGATCAAGCTTTAAGCGCTAGAATTTATATTTGAAAAGGCGAATCAGAGGATTCATAGAGATTGTAACACTCACATATTGAAATCCATAAATTGATTGTTGCAATATTTTTCTTGTCTCGAATTAATTATTTTTTAGTCTTGAAAATTTTACTGTCCAATATAGTCATACACGTAGTTACGACTAGTAAGCCAAAGTCATAAGCTGAACAGAGAATTAAAGCCATGGAAAGATTAGACATTGGAATGGTTACGATAAGGCAGGGTACGACTCGTAAGCTGAGGATACCAGTGAAGAACAAGTCGTACCGACTACCGATTAGCTTTACCTTTCTTATTTTTAATAGGATTTTCAATGTATTTTAAGATACAATAAATACCCTAGGGATTATCTTTTATTAAGTTATGCATTGTGACATTAATTTGCACTTAATTACTATTACTACATTATTTCTTGAGATCTTAAGGTTTTATTCAATTAAAGACTTTGGAGTTTATTCATCTTCTTCTTGTGCAATTGATTTTATGTTTTCTTCACTGATAGTCATAATTCCTTGCACAAACATGAGTGGCTAATCTCCTCATTTAGGGTTGTGGGAACCCTGGCGAATTAGCTATGTAGAGGACGTGCGAGATTTAATTGTTCTAAGGTTTCTGTATGTATCTTAGTTCTCATTTGTAATAATTAGCCTCAAGTAGCTGCAGACACTTGGGATAGCCTGTATTTGCATCCATTCGATAACCAAGAACCTTGCAATTGGGTTGCGAGGATTAAGACAATTATATGATAACCAAGTATGATTGGGGCCGTAACAATGGAAAAAATGGTGACACCCTGAGATGATAACCAAGTCAATGGGTGAAATTTATCTTCTAGATAATACCTAACTTGTTGTAATACCCTGAACTTTCTTTAAGTCAAATCTAGTCTCCAGAAGAGTTAGTGATAATTTCCTAAATGATTAATATTTAAATCAGATAGAATTTCCCCAATTTTGACTTTTTATCATATGGGAAATTGAATTAGCTTTCCAACAATATCAATTTTGTCCTAATCTAGTATCGGAATAAAAAGTTATGGCGTTTTACAGAGAACTGTCAGAACTGCCCAGAAGTGACGGTCAGGCTGACGGACCGTTAGCTAGCAATGTACCATCGCCCAAGATATCGTGAATAAGGTAGTGAACTTGACTTCTGGTTAAGTGCAACGATCAGGACCGCTGGACCATCACCCAAACCATCGTAGACGAGGCAGAAAGTTCAGGTTCTGGCTAAGTACGATGGTCAGGACCGATGGACTATCGAGCTAGTGATGGACCATCACCCAAACCGTCGCCATTTCCAATCAATGATTTTAAGCTATTTTTAAAAGGGTATTTGGGACTTTTCCACCCATTTTAACCCTAATTATACCAGACCAGAGATCATAACTTTATTATTCATCCACAACACCAAATTAGGGTTTCTCTCAAAGATCAATCCCCAAGAACAAGAAACCCTAGGTGTCTAATCCCAAGGAAAGAATTTAAGCTTTCCTCTACCAATTTTCAAGAAATCATCCACCCAGGTATGTAAAGTGTTGATTCATGGGTTTCTTTCACCCATGAAGCTCAAGAATCCTATATTAAACTCATGAATTGTGATTTCCATGCGGTGAGTTGATTTTAATTATGTTGATGTGGTTGTATGAATCCCAAGTTGGAGTATTTATGTACTTTATTTATTTACAAAACATGCCTACCAATAGAAGAAACAGAAATCAGTCAGCCCCTTAGCCCATCCAAGCAGTCCCCTTGGACGAATATGTTTCTCATGCAGAGTATAGAGCTGCATTCACTACTTTTTCTAACTCAGTTGCTGCTTAGAAAGAATGGCCAGCTGCTGTTCTGGCCAACCTAGTGGCAATTCAGCTACAGCCAGGATTCGGGACTTCACCCGAATGAATCCTCCATTATCCAAATGTTATGTTTTATCAGATTTAAATCTTATGGCCTTTCAGCCTTTAATTTTGCATTTGTATACATATATTATGTAGTGTACAGGTGCAGATATCAGTCATAGGTTAGCTTGTGGTCCTTTTAGGTCATGGTCACCGTGTAACATTCTGGGTACCAGATTCGGGACGTTACAAACTTGGTATCAGAGCCTAAGGTTCAACAGTGTCCTAGGAAGTTTGAAAAGCTGTATCTAGTAGAGTTTTGTGTATGGGTGTGTTTTACACCTCACTTATGGATAGGAGGGTATGAGATGTTTTAGGAACTGTTTCTTTTTTTTTCATGTTTCAGATCGTGCTATAGAAAGGTTCCCTAAGAAACTCATGTAGATTCTCATCATGCTCTACTTATGTTAACTCCACCTTACTTTCAAGGTAACAGAAATGGTAAAGCTCAAAGTCCTAGGAGTAGGGCTTTCTCAGACAGTCCCCGTAGATAGTTATGGGATTGCCCACAGGTTCAAAAGTATCCCATCAGTTCTGTTATGTTCCAAAGTTGTACAGATCTTATTTATGATCATGAGAACTCACTCATAAACCTAAAATTAGATATGTCATCAGATTCCTTCTCAGAATCCTATGATAGTATATGACCTAGAGTTAGAAGCATAAACCCAGGAGTTTAGTAGTAGAGTTAGGATAACGTTATCCAAATTGAGCAGATTATGTATTCATAGGGATAGTTATACCGAGGTAGACCAGTAGGCTTGAACGATGCAAGCAAGAATTTAAGATTATTGATCTAAAATTAAGTATGAAGGTGTGGATGTGAATTAGGAGATGCAATATTAGTAGTATGTGAAGAAACAAAAGCAGATAATGTATTTAGTAAGGCAAACATTAGTCGAACAAAGTGTAAGTATGTGATGATGATTGCAGTTCAGTTCAGAGTTTAGTAAAGTATTCACAGACTTATATGATGGCTTAAATCTAAGGGGGAGATGATAGATCAAGTGACCAATTCAGGCTCTCCGATTCCAGTAGTAGTTCTAGTATGTATAGAAGAGCAGTAAGGGAAGATGATTCCTGACCCATCCTTATATCAGTGTAAAGTTTGGTTCTTCAGTCGGCATGATGCCTACGCATGCTTCACATCTCAGTTCCATGAACACAGCTTATACTCACACACTTTCTATAGAATCATGTACGATTCCAGTTCTCAGTATAAGGAGTTCAGTTCTATTCCCCTCAGTAATATAAATCATGTCCCACGAATGTAGAAACCTCCAAACTCAGGTCATGAAGCTCCTGACTCATGTACATATATTATGCTTTACAGTATACTCAACTTCCATGGCTCATGCTACACATCTATTGATTAGTTAAATTCATACTATGTTATGCATATCCTCAGTTTAAACCTCTTGGTAAATCTATGATGTTTATATTCTGTTCCTCAGGTTTCAGTCAAGTGTCAAGTTCAGTTAGTGTCCATTTATGCTTCAGGTCCTCCTGATTTAACCCTTCAGTGAGCTCTCTTTGTAAAAAAAGTGTAGTGATGGGCAGTTGCTTAAATAGGAGCGAGTAAATATTACATGTTAAGAGAAGATTGCTGCATGTTTGTTTTACACAAGGGTGTAGTTATGAAGATAGACTTAAATCTCATGTTAGTGTGCAAGTAAACGGCTATCAAGAGGTTGTATTTAAAAGTGGGGAAAGTATAGAGTGTGAGTGTGTATTCAGATCTTTGACTTATGTCAGCCCTCGTCATGTAACTATCAAAATTTAGTTTCCATCTCAGTTATAGTTTTAGTATTTAGTACTCAGTAATCAGTGTTCAGTCTCAGAATTCAGTACTTCAGTACCAGTTTAAACCCTAGTTATCGAAAACCAGTATTCAGTCTCAGCTACAGTCTTAGTTACAATTACAGTCTCAATTAACATCTTATCTATAATCTCAATCCCAGTCCTAGTTTAGTAATTAGGTCAATAATTTAGATCAGTTTCGGGTTTACTCAACCATAGAATACAGTTATTAGCTACTCAGTTGTCAGCCTTCTAGTACCTTAGTTTACAAGACTGTTCTAGAAGCATGTTGTACTCTTGGTGTTGCATTCTCGAATAATACAGTTACCCTCAATTCACGCTCAGTATCTCATGTCACTCAGTCAGACCTTATTTCCCATGCATAATGCTCTGCAGTTGTAGTCCAGTTATTCAATACTAACTACAGTTCCTTCTTGGAGACCCAGTATTCATCTATCAGTCATTCAGTTAATCAAATAAGCCAGTAACTTTAGGCATTCGTACTCAGTAATCATGCAAATATTTTCAGTAGTCTCAGGTGAAGGAGAAGTACTTCAGTTAAGTATAAGTTTTTAGTATGTGTTAGATTATCAGCCAGTAATTCAGTTTAGCAATCAGGAAACAAGTTCGTATTGTGTGGTTTCCCATCTTTCCACCTAGTCCTACTATCAGAAATCTAAGAAATGTAATTATTCCAAGATAGAAATTCCTAATAGTAACAGGATCGGCTTAGTTCATGTATCATGTCTCAGTTTCAAATCCTAGATATTTAGTCACGATTCAGCTCGTAGGTGCCCTGTGCATCATCCCAATTTTCCTCAGTATCTCAGTCAATTTAGTATTCTTCTAGGGACATAATATCCCAAGGAGGAGATGCTCTATAACCCCCGAACTATCGTGTCCTAAACCCTCTAATTTCTCTTTGCATAACAAATCCAGTTTGGAGTTGTGGGTATGCATAGGCTAATCCTCTAGCTCCACTATAAGCCATAATCTATGTACTCAATGGCTCAGTTCAGTTCATGATACCCAGTTCACGTCACATGTTATAGACTCAGCCATGTTCTTATATTCTCGTTCATGCGTGTTCAGAGAGGATCTCGAGATATGGTCAGAAAATTTAGTATGTATGAAAATCTCTCCCATGAAGGAAGTGAAGATGTTTGGCAAGAAGGGGAAAGCTTAGTCCCCGATATGTCGGTCCCTTAAAAAATTCTCAGTCACTTTAGCAAATTAGCTTATGATCTCGAGTCGCCTTCAGATCTAGCTTCAGTGCCTCCGGTCTTTCATATCCCCTTGCTTAAGAAATGCATAGGTGAACCAGCATTCGTAGTCCCTGTTGAGGGTGTAGACATTCAAAACAACCTCTCTTTCGAAGAGATTCCAGTCGAAATTCTTGACTACCAGACTCGCAGAATGAGGAGCAAAAAAGTCCCACTAGTAAAAGTTCTTTGGCAGAATCAGTTCATTAAGGGAGCTACTTGGGAAGCAGAAGCAGACATGCATACCAAGTATCCTCACCTCTTCTCATCTAATTCAAACTCAGCCCAAGGCAACAACTTTTCTTAAGCATTTTAGTTTCATGTTCAGATTTCAGTTACAACTTGGTATCCAGTTCATGTTCAGAATCCTATTTTAAACCTGGTATCCATTTACCATTGCATATTCTATCATATGTTCATGTATCAAATCAGTCATATGTTCATGCATCAGATATGCATTCTCCTTGTGAGAAGACTCAGTTATTAGAAATCTTAGTCATGTATTAATGAGTCAGTTCAGTCATGCATTCACACATCAGATATGTGTGATCAGCTTATCAGTACTCTCAATCATGCATTTATGTATCAACTTAGTCATGAAATCATGCATCAGATATGCATGCTCAGTATGAATCTCAAAAATGTCAGTCATGTAGTTATGTTTTAGTTATTCATATCCAGTATGTACTTTCAGTTATCATTTCTCTCAGTCTAATCAGTCTTATTCGAGAATGAATGTTCCCAAGGGAGAGATATTGTAATACCCTGAAAAATGCAAATTAATATCAGCGCCATATTTCAAGCTTATGCATAGTACATCATGATTATTTGGTAGTTTTATGATCAAGTTTGATGTCAATTAAGGTCTCAAATACGTCCTAGATATTAGGAGAATCAAAACATTCCTTACCGATTGAATTTTTAGAAAGGATATTAGTATAGTCAACTTTAAATGAGCATATATATCGTTATACTATGAATTTTTGAGATCATGACCCACCAACAGATAGATAATTGAATTATCATTCCAACAATATCAATTTTACCCAAATCTGATATCGGAGCAAGAAGTTATACCTATTTTACTTCAGCATGTTAGCCTTGCAACTGAGTGACAACATATCTGACGGGCCATCACATATCTGATGACTTATCAACCCAAGTCGTCAGACTTAGGTAGAAACCCATCAATTCTAGCTTCCAAGTGACCACATGAGCTGACGGGCTATCACATATCTGATGGCTTATCAGCCTTGGTTGTCAGCTGAGAATTTCAGCAACTGGAAAGTGGTTTCGTAGGGGTATTTTAATCTTTTTCCTCACCCTAAACCATACCCACATGACATAAAACACCATAAATATAAAATTCATCCTCAATTCACCAAAATATACTCACTTTCTCTCAAACTCTCTCACGAAAAAGCCTTAGGGTTTTAATAGAAGATTCAAATCTGAAGAATTTCACCGTCAATCTTCTTAAAGTCAAGCACTAAGGTATGTCATGTGTTGATTCATGGGTCCCTTTCACCCATGAAGCTCAAGAATCTCTTTTCAAAATACAAGATTTATGTATTTATGAATGTTCATGATTTAAATAGAATTGAAATTCATGTTCATGATGTTGTGGGGTTTTGATTCATATTTTAAATTACTTATTTCGATGATTGACCCTAGTATATGAAGATTTGCATAATAATCATGATAAACCCCCTTCAATTTACAAGTTGATTGATGTATCCATGATTATTAGATGTGTTGATGATGGTATAACCAGAGCATGCTCCCTATGTGTTTGACTAAGTGCCTATGTGAAGCAAAAGTGCCATACTAGTATAATAATATGAAATCTCCATTCATGTACAAGTTTATGCACATCTAGTGTTTGATGAAATGTCTTAGTCAATTAAGTATGTATATATGTGTAGCCATTGTTGTTCTTTAGAACTTGTACTTCATGAAATCTCCAACTTATTGTATTATGGATTGTGATGTTGGTCATGTATTCAAGAAATTCATGCTTTGTGAATTTCTTCCCATCGAGTCCTGTGGTTACTTGTACCTAAAAAATATAGCTGTGTGCCTAGAGTTAGTGTCATGTTTTCATGATATCCTCACTTAAGCCATGATCCATAGAACTCAGTCAGCCATATGACTCTGGAAAGCTCAGTAATACAGTAATCTTAGTACTATTCCGTCAGTCAACGAAAACTCAGTTAATTCAGTCCAGTTCAGTTCAGTAATCTATGTTCAGTGTTTATTCAGATGGGAGTAGGAATTAGCACCGAGTGAACCCAAGAATGGAAACACACACTGTCAGATGAGGGTGTGATTCTTAGAAGTCATACTTTCATTCTAGAACTATGTAGCCAGCATAGGTTGAGACATTAACACTGTCAGATGAGGGTTAATGAGGTGGATAAACAATGTCAGATGAGGGTCCCACTGTTCTCTTTGGTAGACACTATCAGAAGAGAGTCACCCATAGCTTGTCCTTACCGGTGGCACGGTATTGACACTCTTCCAATTAAGGTTACAGATTAGGCCCCAACTCAGCTATAATGCATTATTTGGGGCATGTCGGTTAGAATACTACTTCCCACAGTTTCAGCCACAGATCAAGACTGTTAGATACAGTTATTCAGTCTCAATAATAGAACTTAGATAGTTCTGCAGCTCTCAGGACTGTCAGATACAGTCAACTCAGTTCAGTATAGAACTCAGCTAGTTCCATCAGTATCAGGACTATAAGATACAATCACACATGTTATCAGTACTCGGACACAGTAATCATATTATCACAAACTCAGTTAATAGTATATTAATTATACAAAACCCATGTTATCGGTATTCAGTTTCAGGACTGTCAGATACAGTCGATCAGACCAGTTCTTCATAATCAGAACTGTTAAAAATAGTATTTTCTTTATCAGTAATATAACATTAGTCTCTCAGTATTTAGTAGAATCAGTTATCAGTATCAGTAAACTCAGACGTTAGTAAATCAGTACTCAGAACCTCGTACCAGTGTCAGTATGGTCTCAGTTACATTTACTTGTTCATGCATATATTCTCACATTCATGTTATTCAGTCAGTTAGTATTATTCATGCATATGAACCCTATGCATTCAGCCTACCTTATATGCATACCAATACATTCAAATGTACTAACACATTTGCGCTATAGTGTTTTATACCATAGGTTCAGAAGCACGAGCTCCAGAGTATCAGTAACATTCCATTACTCGGTAGTCAGAGTTAGCAGTAAGTCCTCATCCTTCGAGGACATGATCATTATTTTATTATTTCGGTACTTAGTTGATTTTAGTAGTTGGAGTTAGTTTGGGATATGTCCCAACAACTCCTTATTCAGACAGTTAGAGGCTTTTCAGACTATCATGTTTCAGATAGTTTACTACAGTTATTTTAGGTATTTCATACCCCACCCAAATGTTATGTTTTTATCAGATCTGAAACTTATGGCCTTTCAAACTTTATTTCCGCATTTGTATACATATATTATGCATTGTACAGGTACATATATTAGTCATGGGTTAGCTTGTGGTCCTTCAGGGTCATGGACACCGTGTAGCATTCTGGGTACCAGACTCGGTGCATTACAAGGAGGCCATGTGAGATGTTAATAATTATGTTAAGGATCATATCAAGGAGTATTTATGTTTGAAAAACAGCCATGGTGTGAGGAATTCAAAGGCAATTGGAAGGACTAAACTTTGCTGAAATCTGGATTTTTTAAGCACAAGGGCGTGCCACGCACTTGAACCTCCAAGATAAGGGTGTACCAGAACCTAAAACACAAACCAAGATGTCACAAAACAATGAGAATCCATTATTACTGTATGTCACACCCTTAATACTCCAATACAAGGGCATGACATGCCCTTTGTTCAAAAATGGACTCTTGGCTTCATACAATAAATAGGACAGTTGGGGTTTATTGTACTCACCTTGGATGACTTTGGGAGATAGAAATACATATGTGGAGGCTGAAATTAGAATTATTTATCTTTAATATAGTTTACTTTTGTTTTTTAACATAAATTTGTTAATTGTAATTTGTTGTAAGACAATGATTGGCTAAACACCCTCTTCTAGGATTGATGCTAAGAATATGATTACTTATGCTACCAATTGAGTTGGTTTAAAGTGATTATCATTATTAGTTGTTCATAGTTCTTTGTTGTTACAATTCTACAGATTTGTAACCCTAGGATAAACACATATTTCTATTATGAGCCCGTATAAAGGAACAATAGATTAGATCATGGCGTATATGGTGTCGGATCTTATACGATCAAGGGATTGAAGTTAAGATTTGCATTTAGGATAGGAATTTACCTAATTTCCCCCATTTGGTTCATATACGAAATGAAATATAAATATTTTTAGCTTAGTTCTCGCATCCCCGCTCAATGATATAGTTATAGGGCTATGTTAGATAGATAATAAAATGCTCAGAAGAACATAATCATGTTATCAACTGCCTGAATAAACAACCAAGATAATTAACTAAACTAAAGAGATTGTATGGCTAAGTAGGATTGTTCGTTGTTCCTTGCCCCTGTATTTCTCTCTATTATTGGCTTAAATACTTTATATTACTGCCATTATGCATATTACTTTATGTTTTCAAATCTCAAACGTTTTTGTTTACTATTGCACATGTTTAATCTCAGTAGTAATACTAGAATTAGATTGTTGTTGTGCACAAGCCTCTTTGGAATCGATACTTGTCTTTTAAAGTCCACTTTACTATTTGGGTGACAACGTACACTTTCTTGTCAACATTAGTTATATCATTTATGGTAAAAGTAGCAATAATTTTTACTCCATGCCTAAAGTACGCGTGTTTTATGTCATGTAGATTTTGATTGATTAGACTAATATCTAATTCTAGGTCATGTCTTTCATGCTCTATGAACCCAAATCAAATTACTAAGATACTCATGCCATGTTAATATCTTATATACAAATTTCACATGTGACTCATTTTGAAGATTATAAGGGCCCATCACTTTCAATAAGAAAATATCCCATAACGGTAGCCCATACCGCTTACATTAATAGCTCTATAATATCCACTTATAACATAGTGAAACACCAGAAAGTAAAGAATACAACTACACATGTATACCATATATCAACAAAGAAAAGAGGAGAACAACACACACGAGAGAATCAAGTAGAAGTAAGGAAAGATAGACAATGGATATGTAACAATTCAAAATAGATATACAATCATATCATAAGAATAATAAGGTAAATATAATACGAATTATGATAATAGTGATGATGATGATGAAGATTAAGATGTAACACGAGGTTTTTGCATAACCTTCAAGACCGTCGCACAGCCTCCGAGACTGTTGCACAGTCTTCGTATACACCTACGGAGGAAAAGTTTTATGATGTAGGAACCATAGGGGATTCTACAACCCATATACAACTCAATATCTATGACTCATCTCCAGGACATCCCTTGGAGAACATCTATAAAATTTGATGTTCCTAGTGTTTCTAAAATGTCACTGTAGTTATAATATTTCTAGTGTTTCCAATATTTTCAATGTTCCAATATTTCTAGTCTTTCCAGAGTACATACATGACATAAGACACAAATCAAGTACAACATACAACAACAACAATTATATGAAACATACAACAAAAAGTGAAATAATGTGTGTGATGCCATTAGGATGATGATGCAATGTTCACAACCAACCGACCATGAGAATATCCAATAACACATCAATATACTAACATGTACTAGATATTTGTTCAATATATCCAACCATCCATAAAAACCAACATGCTTCATATTCCAATAGAGTATGAATACATCAGCATACATAAGTAATACCACAAGAGGCTTCTCATCCAACATGATACCATTACTTCTATTTATAAGGCTATGAACATTACATAGGACCCCACACAGTCACACATAGCACATAAAATTCCAAAACCATAGTATACATCATATATACGCCACCACACGAGCATAACATAATAAGATAGCTATTTTTGCTGATTAGTTCCCGCACCCGTAACATTGATTTTGGATCATCATTAACTACCCAACCCTATAAGAAAGAAGATAATCCATAACCTGCCTTGTATCTCAAAAACCAAAACAAAATCCTTCAATCTACAATATTACTCTTAGTAAAAGATACATGAATCTACTAAAACATCAAATATAGAGTCTATATATCAAAAGAAAGCCAATGATATCCATATTGCCTATTTTCAAGACAAGGTCAAAATGGCCCTCGAAAATGGATTGCCAAAAAAGAAAGGAAAAATCATAACTTTGTTTTAAAAATATGTTCCCCATATTTTTGAGAGTCTACTATTGAAAACCACAGGAAAAATGAGGTCCGAATTAAAGAAATTTTATTTTTCAAACTTTACAGAGTAAAATCCCCAAAATTCATTGTAAAATTAAGAGTCAAAGTTGTTTTGAAGGTGAAATTGAGGAAAAATTAATAATTATAGGATTAGAAACTCACCCAAGTGAAAAAAGTTTTAAATTAGTGTTTAAATTGGAGAATACCATTTTTAGGCCTTACAGGCCAAAATCCTCAAATTCCATACTTCAATCTATGTCTAAAACAAGAAATAAATGATAAAGATTGAAGAAAATAATTGAAATATGTGTTATGGAGCTTAACCAAGCTTAGAAGTGGAAAAATAGCTCAAAATCACAAAACGCAAACCTCCAAGTCTAAAAAATAGTGAAAAATGATGAAACATGGGTATTAATATACCCAGGCATTGCGATCGCGGACTAGGTGTTGTGATCATGGTAACTGGATGATAATGGTATCGCAATCGTATAAAGGGTATCATGATTGTGATACTCTATCTCAAAGCCCAATTAGGATTGCGATAGGAGCATCGCGATCGTGAGTGCACTAGTTGCGGACTTGGTGCATTCCATGTGTCTGCAGGCCCCTCGAGATTCATTTGGAATCCTGTGAATAAAAATGAACTATGCTACCCTGGAAAATTTGATGCTCCATACTCAATGACGATATCAAATTTTGTGAAAAGATGTCATTTTCACAAAGTTGACCGCGAAACCCAAAATCACAACTTTCCAAACCGAGGGTTGAAATGATATTTAAAAGCCATAAAACCACACAAACCATGTTACAACCCTAAAATTGGTGTTTCAGATTTGATGGCATAATGTGTTATGCAATTCGTTGCCAAGATCAAAAGATATCAACCGGAATTAACTAAAAGGATCTCAAACTGACCAAAAACCATAATATCACATTAATGGCACCAAAATACATCGAGAACCATGTCAATCCCCCCTGAAATACCACAATGCAACCACAGGGATGGGTTAAATTGTCAATTCACACAAGAACACATATTTCATATATTTCATCAAAATTCACGTCGTTACATCATCCACCACTAAATATCTAGTTCGTCCTCGAACTAAAAAAGAAATACTTGAATTAACAAAGAGTTGGGGATAAGAACTACGCATATTGGACTAGAACTCCCAAGTAGCCTAATCTACAAGTCAATGCACTAATTAGACCTTAACTAAAGGAATAACTCTAGAGCGTAAACATCAAACATCCCTAGCAAATATGGAGACTATCTCAACAAAATACAACCTCTTATCTAACTGAACTAACTCCCAATGGATGACATGAGACTCATAAGCCAACTCATAAGCCACATCACCTATAGTCCAAAGATTCTCAAATAGGCCATTATACCTGGGGATAAACTTGCCATTCTTTCCTAACCTTATCACACCTTTCATGGGTGAAATTGGAAGGAGAACATGATCACTGACACCAAATCTCAAGGCAAGAAGTCTACTATTTGCATAGCATATCTGCCTACTCTGGGCTGCACGAAGCCTATCTTAAATGATTCAAACTATATCTAAGGACTCACAAAGTAAGTCTATACTGCGGGGTCTAACCTTAGAAATCTCAAACTAGACATATGGAGAGCGACAACGCGTATCATACAATTACTCAAAAAGAGCGATATCGATACTAGGATGGTAGCTATTATTATACATAAACTCCACCCAATCTAAATGCTTTTCCTACTAACCAGCGCATATCCTCAAAAATCTTGATAGTTCACTCTGACTAACCATCAGTCTGGAGGTAAAATTTAGAGCTAAATCTATTAGAGTGCCCAATTAATCCTAAAAAGTCTTCCAAAGTGAGATGTGAACACAGAACCTTGATTAAAAATTATAAACACAGGCACACCATAAAGACAGATTATTTTAAGAAAGTAGCTACGGGTAAACCTCTAAGCAGTGAGAGCCCTGAACTGGAATAAAATAAGCACTTGGTTAATCGATCCACAATAATCCAAATTCTATCAGACCCATGAAAAGTGTGAGTCAATTCGGTCATGATATCTGTAGTGATCTATTCCTTCTTCAAATCTAGAATGGTTATTCTCTTAAGCAATCTACCAGGTCTTAAATGCTCGGCCTTCACTTATTTACAACACAGATAATGAGCTACAGAGTCTTCTACATCCCTCCTCATACCGCTTCACCTGTAATGCTTCTTCAAGTTATGATACATCATAGTTACTCATGGAGGGATAGAATAACAACAGGCCTACTCCAAAATTAATCTAATCCAGTCACCTAGTCTAGGCATACAAACTCGGCCTTTAATCCTCAAAATCCCATTAGAATCAAGTAAGGATTTCTTAGCCTCACTACTAAACACATTATCTCAAATTATCTTTGATCCAATATCATCAAACTGATGAGCTCGAATCAACTCCATCAAAGAAGACCTAGCCTCCACAAATGCCAAAACACACCCAGATGTTAAAATATCAAGCCTAGTTATGTTAGCAAAAGATTGAACCAATAAGGCCAAAGGCCTTTCCTAGGTCAAAATATGCGCCAACCTACCCATGCTAGTTGTCTTCTTGCTTAAGGCATCTGCAGCAACATTAGCCTTGCCCTGATGATAGATAATAGTTAATTTATAATCCTTAAGCAACTCAAGCCAACAATGGTGCCTTATATTAAGGTATCACTGGGTGAAGAAGTCATTAAGGCTACGATGATCTGAGAAGATCTCACAGTGGAATCCATACAAGTAGTGCCTCAATAACTTCAAAGCAAAAATAATGACGCATAATGCCAAATGATGAGTAGTATAATTCCATTCATAAGGCTTAAACTGAAGAGAAGCATACACAATCAACTTACCCTATTGCATCAATAAAGCACCAAACCCAACACCTAAAGCATCACAAAAGATAGTAAAATTGACACGAATGAATCAAGCCTAGTCGTGTCGAGTGCCTCAATCCCAATTGGGATCGGAGACCACCCCTAATACTCAAACAGGACTTACCTTCACCCTATGTCGGATAAATTCTAAACATATAACAAAATAAAACAATTAAAATTGAAGAACATTAAAAAAAGTTCATAACCATAGCAAATAAAATATCCAACCAAATATCTAACCAGTGTCAACCCTAATACCAATACCGCTACTAACCATGCTTATAATAGTCACACAAAGCCTCTATTTGATAACCAAGAACATTTGGTTGGGATATGCCTCCGACCATAGCTAAAATAAAAGTCTAAGAAACAAAAACAAAGTAAAGAACTCCACAGCATGAAAAAGAGTCTTCTAAAGTATGGAAGCTGGCCACATCAATCTGACACACAAATATCCCTAAAAACAATCACTAAGTAGGATGAGTAGTATGATCGGTTCCTGTATCGCATGTGGATATAACACCCGAAGATGGGTTAGCGGGTGAACCCAATCATGTACTTAGGAATATGGATAAAATAGTTCCAACATTTAAAACCAGGTAAATAATCACGTGCAATCACATTCATACATATATATCTATACATATATAATATATTGGGAGGGGGAACCAGAATAAGAATGTATTTAAAATCTTAACCTGGGCTGTGTAGCTTGATCATCCAAAAACCACCCACGGGCTATATAGGTCCAGTGTTACTCTCTAATAGGGTCCCAGTGTATATAGCTGCACAAACCAAAGATATCATAGGGATTGGGGATTCTCATGTACCCTTCTCTCTCCATGATATATATATAAAAGTATAACATAGGGGATTCCTATGTACCCCACAGTACATAATCACCACGACCAACTCTCATGTTAGAAATATGAGTTTCCAGTGTCCGTCTATTGGACTCACACTATCACAGTTTTCTATCATAACCGACCATTATTACACAATAAAAACCATTAGAATATAACCAAACAACCAATTTTAAGAGTTAAATACCAAGGCATTATAAAGTAGTATCATCATACCGACTATAGCTTGCAAGCAATATCATTAGCCAACACTTAGGGGATTCCGATGTACTCCATAGGATTTCAAATCAATCAAAACCATGGACACCAAGGCCCTTCAAAATCATTAAATTCAATAAAACCAATTTAGGTTTAATTAATATATTATGCTGTAAGGTTTTCAGTAAAAGTCAAACTATGTGACAAAAACATTCTAATTGGAATTCTAGCAAACATGCTGAGCGTATATAATTTCCAAAAACAAAACCAAGAAAAATTAACCATTCCTATGCAATAAAATGTTCAAACCAACATTATAACATGAATAACTATAAATAGAACTTAGTAACAAAACCCCCCAACATATATTTCTATACCCAAAATAATATCACAATTATGCCATAAAAACCATTAAGTAAAATATGATTTTTGTTGAACTAACAATCAGGGAGGAGTAACATTCCTTAGATACCAAAGTAATCAAAGGTAAACCACTGTTGAGAGACTTAATTGAACACCTTGAGAAAACCCTAGTTTCTTTTTAAACCAAGAGCTTGAGAGAGATTTGAGAGTGTTTAATTTTGGAATAGTAGGTTAATAAATCCCCAAGAGTATTTTAAGTCATGGGATCAAAAGAATTTAAGAGGGGAAATATACAGAATAACCCAACTTAAATGGTAAAAATTTTCACAAGTGGGTACGGTTTGGACCCCCTACTTTAATCCACATAATAAAAGTGGTACCTTTCACTCGTCTCTTGATTAGAAGGTTGGAAATCCACATACTATACATCATATGGCTCCCCTTGCCAACTCATACCCATAACATACCATAAGTCATATCTAAGAAAGAAACAAAAGGGCTGGACTAGACAACATATGACTCTAATATACCACTCATACCCTATCCTCACAGCGTATAGTGAGCCACTCATACTCAGAGCCAAGTGAAGTCACTAAGTTTCAGATTAAGTGAAGGATCAAACCATTAAACCATCACCAAACCATATGACCCGTACCACCAAACCATAACCATAACAGAAACTTGACCACCAGATAATGGACATCTAAAAGTTTGGTTACTTGATTTGTACCCTTACCATACGACTCATATGGTAAGTCATATGATCAATAGAAAACTTAAAACCCAAGAAATTTCCAAGGGCCAAATCCTAGGGTGTTTCAAAAACTCACACCCTTATTGGGCAAAGCCAAGATAGGAACTGAAGATGACAAATCCTTGAGCTTTTAAAATCTTGCCTCAATAACATCAAACCATTGAAAAAGAAATATTCTTCTGAGTCAACTTGTTCAATGGAGCTGCAATGGTTGAAAAATCCTCAATAAAATGTTGATAATAACTTGCTAAGCTATTGCGCCCAAGCACACATGCAAGTGTAAGTGATCACACCATAATATAGTGGCCTTAAATAAAGTTGAATATGAATCCCGCAGAGACTTGTGTCAAGAAACTATCAAATTCTAGTTCAATAATTAGATTAAAGTGGTGTAAAAGTAACTAAAAGGGTTTTAAAGTTGTAACCAAAAAGTAAAGTAGACAATGCAAAAAAGAAAATGCCTTGGACAATCAATGATGATGAATCCCTGGGATAAAGCACTACGAACAATCATACTATGATATTGAACTTCATTGGTTAACTTATTTATCCTGGTCATTGATTCACGTGGTTGATACTATGATCATGGTCTCTCAAGCCTCTAATTACCTATCTAACTTAGCTCTACAACTACATTAATGTGCAGGGATGTAATTATTGAGTTAAATATATATATATATATATATATTTCATCCCATAAGTAAGCCAAATAGGTCACGTAGGTATATATCTATCCTACATGCAAATCACAACTTTATTCTGTAGAAGATTATAATTCTACTCTATTCATCCCCACTACTATCTTCTTATTCCTCCTCTCGAGAACACAAGATGACTTCGCAATATGAAAAACCATTTGATAAAGAAACATCTCTTTTATTTTATAGATGAGTGATGAGTAGAGTGTGAATATCATTGGACAAGCTATCCTAATCATTACAACCAACACTTGCAAGTTTGTTACATAAGAGGATAAAATTAGGTAGTCATGCGTGCAAACTGTACTATTCCATGAACATCCAGGGACTTGGTCCCTTGAAGTTAGATGCTCATCATCAAAAGTAAATATAGAAATTTCTCCTTTTTTGATAATGACAAACTAACCATAAAATATTAAGCACATAAATCATATTTAATCAGTGTAATTACCATTTTGATGATAAATGTTCCCCCTATCACCATGCTTCTACAATCATGCAACATAGGGACCCAGTATCTTGTTTTTATTTATTATAAAAATTATGAGCAATTAATTTTCTTCCCCCTACCATTATGCACCATAATTTATATAGTGCATTTGCATACTTCCCCTATCGATATACCATAACATAATTCATCTAGTGGCTTTGCATACTTCCCACTGTCAATGAGGCATACATAGACATGAAATACACATGACAATTCTAGGCTTTGTACCTTATCCCTTGCACATAACACATCACACGTCATGCCTTTTCCTTTCACATAAAGTAAGTTTTCACCTTTTTGGCATCATTGAAAAGGATTAATAGTAAATAAATATCAAAGATAAGTATAAGCTAATTAACTCATGGCCACTAGGGTAACACTAAGATAAAGAAAAACTTTAAACTAAAGGATACAAATGAAGCCCACAAATAGAAATTCATTCATGATTAAGTAGGATTAGTACCGTTACAATATACCAAAAAAATTACAAAAATTACTATTTATAATGGCCACAATAGAAACTAAAACAAGAAGCTGACAGTCTAGGACTCAGGAAGAAGGGGGATTAGGAGAGAGTAAATTTAGCAATATGTCCATTCTATCAACTGCAGCAACATGAGCATCCAACAATTGTTTGGTGAGGGCTTTAACTTTAGCATTTAGTATTTAGACGTCACCAGTCAATTTGTAATTCCTCCTAAGGTTTCTTCATCCAGTCTTATTTCTTTCTCTTGAACCTATGTCGATAGACTCAATCCATCTTCTGTGAAATATATTGAATAATAGACTTCTCTCTACTTCCTTAAATAGATATAGCCATCCTTGATGCCTAACATATTCTACCATTTCCAGAATCCTAGGTTTCTCATAGATTTTAGGATCAAACATTCTTCCTGAAAGCACGTTTTGTGTCTTTGAGCTTTTAATCTTTCATTACTTGACTTATCTTTATCTTCTTTCTCTCTTTTGATTCTCTTGGGCTCATCACTGGCCTTTTTATTTTCATTAACTTTTCTCTTCTTCGGAACAGGTCCCTCAAAGATATTCTTTAATTTCACTGTAATATGTTTTTTTCTGCTTATACCATGACTCCCAGACTTTCGATTAGAGGACCTAATCCTTCTATCACCATGAGCTTCTAGTCCGTTCTTCTTAGAAGCAATAACAATATAAGACTCATTTTTCTCCTTTTTTCTCACCTCTACAACTTCAAAATTTTATCTTTCTCTAGTGTAGATTTTCTGATTATTCTTCTTATAGTAGTAGAAAACTTACTCTTCTTCATTACATCTACTAGAAAATTCATTTTAGATCCTCTAATGGAATAAGATCTTGTTATTTGTATACTAGAGTGACTCAATTTGTCTTTTTCTTTATTTCCCTTTAGTTTCTTCATTTTCCAAATTAGAGGTTGTTCATCCTCAACTTTTTCATCTTCTTTATTTGGGGGTAACTCAAACTCCCTATCCTCTTTTAAATCACCCTTTTCTTCCGCTATTTGATCCTCCCTACTAGCAGAACTTTCCTTGGTATCATTTCCAAGTAAAAGAAAATTTTCATCTAGCTAATTTATGTTGCTGAGAGAATCAAATTTCTTTATAGGAATATCTTCATCAACAATATTAGCAAATATAGAGGTTGACTAAGAAAGGGTAGGAGAACCATGTTCATGTTAATTATCTAAAATTTTTGTACCTTTCAATTTCTTAGAGGGAGCCTGGACTTGAGGTGCATTACATGACTATTTTTTTTGTAGGAAAGAGGTCCTTTAGTTTGAAGAATCTATTATTCAATTAGAGAATCAAAGCTTTTGTTTAGGTCATCAACTAGGACAGACATTTACTTGGGTTTAGAGTTTCGACTACGATAGTTTCACTTAGGGCTTAAAGAGTTATGTGAGAAGGACAGACAAGTAATGCTATTAGTGGCTCTTGAGAATGATCTGAAGACAAATCATTCATTTTGAAGAATAGGGAATTTTAGACATTTTGAGATTTTTGAGAAGGAAATAAGACTGACCCGTTTTGAGAAAGTTCTAAGTTAATTAGGAAGAGAATGAATTAAGAAAATTTGAATTTATAAGTAAACAATTATTGTTTGGCATTTAGAGTTACATTTTTGAATTAATGCATCAAATGACAACGGTTTTTCATTAACAACTTTTGTTCATAAAGGATGGGACACGTGGACTTTTTAAACAAAACTTTTTTAAAAATTCATGACATATTATTTTGGTATTCACCTAAGAGATGGGACCAACTCCCTCTCCTTTTTGAGTGAATTTCCAATTTGTCTTTGCTTCAATTGTTTTTATCCAAAGTTGTTCCGTTAGATGTATACCTGCAAAGGTATAATACCGAGTTAGATTAGCATATACCTACTTTATCGTGGATACCTATCTCCTTCACATAGCCTAATTTTTGAAGAGACACTTATTCACGTATTATTCATTCTGTGAATCATCTTCTAAGATGAATTTCGTAGGGACCAGGTCCCTTGAAATAATCTTTTTCAAAACAAGACACCTTTATATTTAAATTTCCTGAGAGAGAGAGAGAATAGAGTCAAACCTTTCATGATTAAGTTTTAAACCTTTTTAATTTATGAGCTATTCCTAAATTTTATCCCTTTTCTCATGCTTGAGATCGTGATTTCAAGTTGGATTTTGGAAGCCACTGAAGTTTGAGTTTCGAGTAGGAGGATAATGGTGTGATCAAATTGTTCTTAGACCATCTAGGTAGTGATAACTTTCTCTTTGACCTTTTCAATGACTTGATGCCCTTAGAAGGTGTATTCTCCTGCTTAATGCATTTGGTACTCCTTAATTTAGCCTTAGGCAAGTGCTGACATCCCTTTTTCAGATGTCCATCTCTTCCACAGTTAGTACACCAGAGTTCATACTCTTTTCTTCTAAATTAATGAGCAATCTTTTCTATTGACTTAATAGGTTGGATTTATATTTGATGGCCCAAACCTCTATCATCATTAACACCCTGAATAATCATATTAGAAAGAATTTTTGAAGAAGAGGTCCATTAAAAAGACATGTTCAACTTTTGTCATAAGCAGATCGGGTCCCTTTCCAATTCTTCATTCTTTTGAAGTACATACGTAAGGTGTTTTTGAGAATCCCTAAATTTTTATTCAAGATCAATTTGAGGCCTTGAAGCTTCCTTCTTCCTTTTTCATATAAATCATCACCCTTCTTTAGTTGACTCATATAACTCGAATTCTCAGATTTTAATTTAGAGAACATTTCTTCAGTTTTAGCTATTAGAAGAGTTAATGCAATCAGCTCAAGCTCTTAATTCTTTACCTTCTCTTATAAAGTATTCTTTCAACAATTAGTCTACATAAAGAATCTATCAATACACCAGCAAGTATTTTTATTTTCCTATCAGAGTAGTTATCTAGGTTATTCTTAATGTCCAAAAGAGTTACCTCTTTTTTTTTCTTCATCTTTTGTGTTGGCCATAAAGGCAAACAATGAATCATAGATAACTGGATAATCTTCAATTGCTTGCATAGATACTTCCCCAAGCTTCACATCTTCATCAGATTCACTTGAAGAATCTTCCCTTGTTGCCAGGGTTAGCATTACTCCATACTTAGCTGCAGTTTTCCTTCTTGATTTTTTGGGGACCTGGTCCCGGTTCTTTCCTTTGTCACCTTCAGTTTGGAGATACTCCTGATAATTAAATTTGTACATTATATAGTTTTTGACAAAGTGATCAGGACTCCTATATTTGTGACATACTTCAACATTGCTACCTCCTTTGTTGTTGCTTCCTTTTCTTTGGAACTGACCACTCTTCCTCAAAGACTTGACAATTCTCTTTTCCAAACAAGCAAAATTAGTGTCTTCTTCTGCTGAAAAAAGTTTGGAAGCCTTTAGTGCCAAGGATTTTTTACTTTTTGCTTCATTCTTCTCCATCCCTTAGTGCTTTTTGACATCAGGGGCTTTTAAATTTCCAATCAATTCATCCATAGTAATGGTCTTTAGGTTTCTAGCTTCTGTTATAGCATCTAATTTTCTTTCTCAATATTTTGGCAAAACCCTAAGAATCTTCCTCACTTGATTGTACAGTGGAATCACTTCTCCTAGGAAGTGTATGAATTTCCTGGATGGTTTCTCCTTCTTTCATGGTGAAGGTTTCATACTGAGTAGTCAACATGTCTACATTTGAATCCTTCACCTCAATAGTTCCTTCATGAGTAGCTCTCAAGAAACCCCAGGTCTTTTTAGTTTTTTCCTAAGTTGAGATCCTATTATATTCATTAGGCCTAATACCACAAATTAATAATTTTTGGCCCTGTAGTTTTTCTCAATATTTCTACTATCTTCCTTATCACATTTTTTCCTTCTTTTTACCACAATTCTTATCTTTTCTCCTTCTTTGACTTCTTTAACAGGAACATGAGGACCATCAAGGATTATTTCCATAAGTTTACTATCTTCAGCCAAAATAAAGTCAAATATCTTGGTTTTCAGCCTCCCATAATAATGACCATTAAATCTTGGTGGTCCAGTGGTAGATTGTTCTTCTTCTATGTTAGGTGGAGCAACCATGATAACCAAATCATTCTAGGTGTTAACCTTTTAGAGTGTTCTAGTTCTTATACAAATTGTAGAAACTCCAGGGGTCGCACCACACAGTAAGGGACCAGGTCACTCAATGTCAATCACAAGAAAAACACATTAAAGTATCCAAGAATCAAAACACAGTCCTTGAAGAGAAAAGAACTCAAGATTTTTAACATGGAAACCCCCCTTTCTCAAGGAAGTGAAAAACCACGACTTGCCCTCACAAGCAACTCCAAATTCACAATAATCAAACTCTTGATTAAAGCCGTCAATGAACCTAACTCTAGGTTCCTTTTGCTTGTGATAACTCTACTACAACCTCATCTTGGCAACTCTGCTAAGGACTCTCCTCACTAATTAACTCTAATTAGTATCAAACTTAGGAAACCTTTCCTAAGCACTCTCTACACAAAATAAAACACTACTCTTATCGAATGAGTAGTTCAATTACAAATCAGTACGTAGTCAAGAATAATTTCTGTTTAAGCTTACATAAATAACTAAGCACTTGAGCAGTGTTGAAGTGGGGTTTTTTCTTCCTCTCTTCACTCTTTGAAATTTCAAAAACCCATTATATTAAGAAGAGTCTGTTTTCTTTTATAGATTTCTTTTATAGATATGTGATGATTAGGGATGAAATATCATTAGACCAGTTTTCCTAACCATTATAAGCAGCACTTGCAAGATTGTTATATAAGAGGACAAAACTGTACAGTCACGTGTGCTAGCTATACTATACTATGAAAATCTAGGGACCTGGTCCCTTGCAGTTTGCTGCTCATCATCAAAACTACATGTAGCTGGGGGAATACCAAAAGAAATCAAGGGAGAACCCTTCAAATGAGTTAGTAAATTAACTAGAAATCCCTCAAAGACTGAGGTAGAAGAATATGGAGCAACTAAAGTAGGACCTATACCTCCAACATGCTCAACATAAGTCTCATGGGAATGTCCCGTAGAATTAATTCTAGATTGGCAAATCCAGGTGCCCATCCACTAACTCGAGTTTGTCTGCGAATCGCAACTCACCCTCTAGACTAGGCTCTCTCCTCGGATGAAGGCTTCACACATCTAACCTCATAAGATCTAGTCATCACTATCTTTGTAGAAAAAGAGTGAAATAAGACTTAGAACATAATGTATGAAGAAATTTGCACGATAAGGAAACACTTAAGGGAAATTTCCTAAAGACACCATATACTTTCTAGAAGATAAATATGGACATCTATGTACCGATCTGTAAGATTCTATTAGATATCTCATTCGTACACCATTAAGACCAATGAACTTGTCTCTGATACTAAATTGTCACGACCTAAAATCCAAGGGTCTTGATAGCACTGGTCGCGGCGAACCTTGACAAGTAAGCCTATCATCCCAACAGATACATAGGGGGAAAAATAATAATAAACCCAAGTCAAGGCTTCTAGAATAATGTCGAACCATATAATTATATCAGATATGGAAAGAAACATAATCAATAATACCAAATCGAATAATTGGTGTCACAGTTTAAGAACATATCTAGTACAACTCGAAGTTAAATACAAAAGACATCCAAAACTGGATATAATTCAATCTATAAAACACAACAAAGACATAGTCTAATAAGTAAAGATAGAAGTAGACTCCGGACGCTTAAAATCAAACACTACCTTGAAAAGCTTCAAATGACCCTCGAAATTAACACCGTGAGGTGCACCCAAACATGAATCTACACTAAAAGGGTACAGTAGGAGTGAGTACGGTCTACTTATACTCAGTAGGTATAATAGTCCAATCGAGAAAAATTGAAAATAAAGCATAAAAAATACACTAAGGGAACATAACCTATAATCAAAAAATATCCCAGAACATTAGCCCACTCTACTTGCACTAACAGGTCTATAATATTCACATATAACATAACAAAACACCAGAAAGGAATAAAAGTACACATCTATACCACATATAAGCAATGAAATAAAAAGAATACCATATACGATAGCTTCAAGATGTTGGACCTATGAGGGGTTGATCAACCCATATATAACTAAATATCCATGACTCATATCTTGCATATCCCACGGAGAAGGTCTATAAAATCTTATTTTACTATGTTTCTAGATTTTCCTAGTATTTCCTATTTTCCCCATATTTTTAGTGTTTTAAAAGCATATACATGACATAAAACACAAATCAAGTACAAAATACAACAATAATAAATATATAAAGCATATAATAAGAAAGGGAAATAATGCATGTGATGCCATGAGAGTGATGATGAAATGTTCACAACCAACCGACCATAAGAATATCCAATAACCCATCAATAAACCAGTATTTTAGCCTAGATATCCAGTCAATATATCTAACAATCTATGAAAACCAACATGATTCATATGCAAATAGAGTATGAACATATCAACATACATAATAGGTTTTTCATCCAATAAGATACCACTATTTGCATGTATATAGGCTATCAACATCACATAGGATCCCACACAGTCAAACATAGAACATAAAATCCTAAACTTCCAGATACATCATATATAATTCCCCACAAAGCACAACACAATAAGATAGCAATTTTTCATGATTAGTTCTCACATCCTTAACATGCATTTTGTATCAGTATTAACTACTAAACCTATTCTGAATGAAGTTAAGCCATAACCTACTTCGAATGTCAAAAACTAAAACAAAAGCTTTCAATCCATAAACTTACTTCTCGCAAAAGGACCAAAACACAACTAAAACATCAAAATATAGAATCTACGTGTCAAAATAAATCTAATGATACCTACATTGCCTATTTTCAAGTCGGGTTCAAAACGGACCCCTGAAATAGGTTTTTTAAAAAAGGACAAAATCATAATTTTATTTCAAAACCATGTACCCCATATTTTTAGAATTCTATATATTAAAACACAAGCAAAAATGAGATAAAAACTAGGTCTAAGTCAAAGAAGAACCATGTTCATACTTTAAAGGGCAAATTCCCTAAAATCAAGAATCAAAGTTGTTTTGAAAATGAAATTGAGGGAAAATGGATAATTATAGGATTAGAAACTCACCTATGTGAAAAATGTTTGAAATTAGGTTTTAAATTGGAGAAATATCATTTTAAGGCCTTACGGGTTAAAATCCCTAAATTTCATATTTTAACCAAAGTTTAAAACAAGAAATAAATGATAATGATTGAAGAAAATAATTAACATAAATGTTATGGAGCATACCCAATCATAGAAGAGGAAAAAATAGCTCCAAATTATGAAACCCTAAGATCCAAGTCTAAAAAATATTGAAATTATCAAAACATGTATATTTATATACCTATGCATTGCGATCGCAGTACCTGGCTAACAAGGGTATTGCGATCATGAAACAGGTATCATAATCACAATCCACTATCTTCAAGCCCAATCGCATCGTGATCGCAAGTGCAGTAGCTAGGGACTTGGTGCATTCTAATTCTCCACCTGCCCATCGAGATTCTCCTGGAATCCCGTAGAAGAAAACAAATTATGATACCCTATAATATTCAATGCTCTGGACTGAATAGCAATATCAAATTTTTGAAAAGACGTTGTTTTCACAAAGTTGACCCTTGAAACTCAACATTAAAATATTCTAAATAAAGGGTTGAAATGAGATTTAAAACCCATAAAACTACACCAACTATGTTACAACCCTAAAATAACGTTCCAGATCTATTGGCATAGGTTGTTTTGCTGTTCGTCACACAGATCAAAAGATATCAATTGAAATCAAATATAAGACTGTCAAAACTGCCAAAAATAATAATATCACATAAATGACACAAAAATATATCATGAACTATGCCAATTATCCCCACACCCTGGAAATACCACAATGCAACCACAAGAAGGGGTAAAATGGTCAAATCACACAAAAATACATATTTCACATATTTTATAAAAATTTAGGTTGTTACAAAACTTTACTAAGACTTTTATAAAATTTTTGAACAAGATATTATTGTGTCCTCCCGCAAATACAAATGTACGTGGTCATGCAAGTAATAAAGTTTCCCTATCGAGCCGAATCTCAATCCCGCAGGGACTTGTGTTTATCAAGCAATCCAGTTGTAGTGTTATAAATAAGATTAAATAAGTGTGAGATATAACCAAGGAGAGCTTGATCTTTTGAAATATAAATGTAACAATAAACAATTTGTGATTATTGAGTGTTTGAAACAATGATTAGGAGTAATCTAGGTTCGAGCTAGTGCGAACAATCCTACAAAGCTATATAATTTGTTTCGTTAGGTTAATTATCATGGTTTTTGATTCACAAGTCCGACAACATTATTATATGGCCTTTTGAGCCTCCAATCGTCTATCAAAATTATCCCCATAAATATGTCATTGAGAAGGGATGTGTGTACTAATTCAAACGCATTTGTATTTCATATCATATTATAACTAAATAGGGTGATTTAGGTATATACCTATCATAAATGAGAATCCTATCCCAAATTTATATATAAAACAAGAATCAACTCCATATGTTCCACGTTCCTATCTAATTTTCCTCCTTTCGGGCTCACTATAGAAATATAAATGTAATTTAAAAGTTTTGAGTCAACAAAATAGTAATAATTAGAACATATGAACAACTAAATACGATAATAAACTTTAAACCAACATAATTGAATGCTAAGTATTCATGTTCATGGCCTCAATTCTTGAATGAGTGTTTTTAATGCTCATAGTCTTACAAGGAATAAGCATAGATGATTTCAAAAATGAAAAATAGAAGAAAGTAAAGTTAAATGATTAAGATCCCTAGTTTGAGCCCCTTTATGCCTTGTCTGCTCTCAAATATATGTATTGATCCAAATATAAGTGTAATTGGGAGCAAGTACTACTTTAATAGGTATATAGTTTTTGTATGGGAATACCAACACGAAATATATGTATTTACAACATTGCCCATCACTTAAAAATCATAAAAATAAACTTTTCGACTTATAGGAAGAGGCTCGCAGTCCAAGGCCAAAGACAGGCCTTGGGGGTTAAGGCACCAACCCAATAAAGGGTGAGGTAGTGAGGGGTAACCCTAGGTAGTGTGGATCACACCCCATCCCTTGAATTAGGTGGTGCCGCACAAGGCACTCCTACAAAGTAGAGGATTTACTCCATTTAAGCTCATATCTTGTAGTACATTTGCTCCTTGTGTCCCCACTTATTATGATTTGTTCTTAGGCATATATTATATTCAAAAAAACTGCCAAAGGTATCCTACAACATCATATAACAATCATTAGCTTATACAACACAATAGAGCTCATAAAAGTATGATATAACAAGCAAAGCTCAAGCGAGCGCCACTAGCTTTCTCGTCTAAACACTATTTGTTAATTTTATTTCTTAACTTGTTAAAAATTCACCATAAACATCCTAAACATTTAATTCAACCCATAAATATAGAATTACACCCTTAATACCTCATTAAGCATAGCAAGTCCTCAAAACTAGGCTAAACATGCATAGATAATGACAATTCAAATTATAGATACTCCTAAGACCACTACCCTACACTGAAAGCTTTATTCTTACTCAAACCACTCTATACATTAAGCACCATTAAGAAAGACTCATACACTACTACTGTGACTAAGACACTCAAGCTAGAACTACAACAACTACATGAATAACAAGTTCCATGTCAAGCATGTTGTATTACAATTTAAAACTTATGAACACTAATTCAAGATTTCCTAACCTTATGAATTTACTCTACCAAGTTGGAAGACTCATGTATATTACTCAACCAAAAGATTGTATAAATTAATCGATCATCAAACATGCGACCTCACTACAATAGAGTCATCTACATTGACTCACAAATATGCAATTTATCATAGGAATGGGTGTAAGAATAAAATTTCACTCATTCTCATAATGAATTCACATATCACATAAAACAAACCATAACTTTGCCTTAGTCTGGTACTCTAATATTTTAAAAATATCAATGCTTAAGATCAAACAGGACTTTATGGGTTGCAATGTAGATTAAGGGACGGGTAGGAACTATTACTTTTCATGTAAAGACTATCTCCCTATCACGACCTAATTTATCAAGTCATTATGGAACCTACTGTAACCCACCAGTAGGTAAGAAGACCCAACCAATAAAATTAAAGCAATACACAAAATAAATATGTGAAAGGTCTAATATTTATATGTATAACATTCCCAAAACATTGTGAAAATAGTACAAAAGCTTTTAATACTATAAGAGTACAAGGTTTAATACTGAATAAATATATAAATACAACCTACCTATGAGTACAATATAGGGATCAGTAAACCATAAGAGGGAGAATTGTAGTACTCCAAATGCCTAGAGCTCACCTAAAATCTCTAATATATAAAATCTCTGCATGAGACATATAATAATAGTGAGAACTTGTATTATGATCTATAGGTTGCATAAATATTGTATGAGTACCAAACATGTGGTACTCAATAGGCAACTGGCGACTAAACTCCAAAGATAATGGAAATATTGATGGTATGCAAGAAAAAATATAAATAACATACAACAATTTAGGATATTAACATAATAAGGCTAAAGAGGAAATAAGGATAAACTATCTTGTTGATAAGTCATCAATTTGATTACTTATAATCACCCTTTTAAGCCTAAATTATCATATTTTCCATTAATTTGGTGTAAATCTAATTTATAATTTTCATTTGTGAAGGTAAAGGTTGAAAATAAAGAGGAGCAATCTATTTAAGTCAATGAAAGGTCAAATATGAAAGAAAAAGAGCCCTAATGATCATATGTATATGTTAGGAAGCCACGCACGCAAGCTAGTGTCCAAATGGCCAAAACAAATCTATGTAGAGTCCATGTTTGCGTAGTCTGTTCTCCATCTTCTCTGGATCTTCTCTCTATCGACTTTACATCTACTTAATGTGAATAAATGATAGAAGAGAGCGATAAGCAACAATATCATATATATATATATATGTATACATATATGTTCATATAGTTATAAAAGGCTAACTCAATAGTAACAACTTAAGGTCGTCAATCTAACATCTCTAGTCATCCTAATAAAGTAAAAAACTAGTGTTTGCCTAATCATGGTCCCTAATGATAATATATAACCATGATATTATTATTCATACTATAATAACCATAAAATAAAGAAATTAAAATCATAACACCAACCTTAGCATCAATCCATAAATAGTCTACCACAAACTAACAATAATGACAAAAATAAAGTAATTGACTAGGCCAAATAAATAATACCTAACTAGGGCTTATAAATTGAAAGATTCAATAAACACATAGAACATAAAAATAAGATCTCATAACCTATCACAATACAAACCCCCATAAGGCTGATAGATATAGGAACACATAATTTAGTGGTGAAAGGAAATGTAAATGGATAAATGAGTGCAAAGTAAATCCATAGTGTTATAACCCATCAAAGTTCCACAACATACACATTGTATCTACCTCCTCTAGCTCGATGGGTCATAAAGGTAAGACCTACAATGACTTCTTTTCTCCAAGATGATGGCACACAGATGAAGGGACTCAATGCATGGCTAAAAGAGTGTAAGTTTGCAAATACTTGAGATCAACTCTGAGATTAAATTAGTATCAAAGAGTAGAAAGGGTTGAATTCTCCCCTAACAGAATTAAATAATAGTTGAAACATCGTGGACCAAAATCTGTCTTAGTCAAATCTACAAGAAATGATTTTTAGTTTCAAAATATCATAAATCATCCGATAAGGTGGTATGATTCCCATTATGAAAAAATCTATTTGAAAAGTGAAAAGTGGGAACAAATCACTTTTTAGGAACATAGTAGTAAAACAATATTTTTAGTTAGAATCATAGCACTAAGTAAGCATGAATGTACCATAATATATGAAACCCCTCACCAGAATCCAAAGAATGTAACCATAAGCATCTAAGAATCCATTGACTAAACCACATCTCTTACAAGGATAGATCACTCACTTGGAGTCTGACTTATATCATATTTATGGCCTTGGTCCGACTAATATTTAACCAGCATAGCCATAGGGTCATAATCCATAAAATAAATATAATTCGCTAAGTCAAGTAGTAAACCCTATACTAAAGGATCTTAGCCTCAACTATGTCTAACATGCTAGGAACATAGGTGATTGGATCCTATAAACATAACAAGAATTTCATCTTAAGGGTTGATTCACCATTCTATCCCAAAATTCACAATTTAGGCTAAGTCACATTATCCTACTGGTAATCATATACTAAAATTATTAACTAACATCCAATGTATATGTAAGATTGAAACACCTTCCTTGAGATTTAAGCTCACTATTTATGTAACGACTCAACGTATGAGTCGTATAATGTAGGTATGGGTTAGATGACCAAACTTGTATTGTTGTGAGTGGGTAGTGGTTAGGTTTTTATTGTGGTTATGACATAGTGGGTATGGGTTGTATTGTTTGGTGATGGGTTATTAGGTTGATCCTTTACTTAGTCTAAAACTTAGTGACTAGTGAGTGGTGAATTTACCACCCATTTACAATAGACATTTATGAAAATTAACATATTTTGAATGAATAAAAGAGAACTATGTCTGATAAAATGCACTAATATCTATATTTTGCAGGTATACTAGTTATGAGATAGAAAAATGTGGACTTGAGATAAAAAGAATTAATGGAAAAGAAAGGAAGTGCAGCTGAAAGACCTAGAGGAGAAATGAGCCTTAATTATTACGATAGTGGCCTATCAAGATGGTCAGGAACTACGATCATTTTTATCTACACATGGTCGCACTATCCACGATCATTGAGAATTTGGTCCGATCACGTTCAAGCATGATTTAGCTCAGTGGCACTTTTATAATATTCAACAGCCGACCACAAATCCTTTAAAAGATAAAAACACTTTCCCATTTGGGCATTCTAGAGACTAGCAATACTTTGAATTTAAAATTAAAACCATAAATTTTGCAAGAATTGTAAATTTGATTTGGAGATATTGATTTTGGTATTTGTAAAAAATGGATGACTTGAACAACCCATTTGGTACATGTTTCTCTCTTTTATTCATGAGTAGCTAAATCTTTTAGTTTTGGTATTATGTTGAACTAAGGTGCAAATTAATTATGGGTTGTGCTGTATTTGTGTACATGCTAGTTAAATAATAATGGGTTTTATTGTTACTTAACTAAATTGGTTGGGATTTGTGGGTGAAAATCCCCAATGCCCACATGGGATTATGAGTGAAAACTCCATGCTCTTGAAAGCCTAAACTATGACTGAAAAAGGGGTTTGGGTGAACTATAGGAACCCTCATCATGCTTGTAAGAGAGATTAGGGAACCAAGGCAATATTTTACAATTATTGGGTTTAATCTACTCATTTTCACTATCTTAGACATAAGTGTGAATTTGAGGTTGATTTTACATTGGGTATCATCCTAGAAATATGTATGCCCAAATTAATGTAGTGGGTGAATATGATTGTCACACTTGTTAGGTACCCAAAAGGGTCAACAAGTGAGATCTTTGAGATTTTATTAAGAAATTAGCCTTAATAGCCCTAGAACTAGCCTACCACATTAGAAGTTTACTGTAATGTGCAACAAATCTCACACACCAACACCTAAGTTGCCCTTAGGTAGACATGATTCCAAGATTCTTCAAATACCAAAGTTAAATTATGGTATCTTTCTTAGTTGCAAAATCAAGTTACTAGCGATATGTTCTCTCCCTTAACCAAGACCCCTCCCCCCCTCAATTTTTGATTATTTTATCTACTTTACTAATACTTTGGGTATTATCTTAGTAGGACTTAATTACCCACAAGAGTTAAACTATATTTGTCACTCCTTATAGATTCGACCGCAACGTGAGTAGAGATATTAACAACAACCATCCTCTAAAACTTTAGATGGTATAGGTTAGCATTACCCGAGACTTGACTTGGCTCTTAGTATGAGTGGCTCACTAAGAGTCGTGAGGATAGGGTATGAATGGTAAAGTCTAATTGTATGTTTCCTAGTGTCTAACCTCTTTGTATTCCGTCTTGGGTACGACTGAAACATACAGGCTATATGTTCTAGTCATGAGTTTGAGCAGTGGATTTGTATGGTGGATAGTGTGTCAGTGTCTAACTTTCTATTCTAGTTATTATTGGATGGTACCAGTCATATGTTGTGATGTTGAGTTAGAGTGTCAAACCGTGCCCACCTGCGGTGATTTTATAGTTTAAAGTTGGGGGTATTTTGGATATTTCCCCTCTTAACTCCTTTTGACCCCATGACGTAAAACATATTTTGGGACTTCATTAACGTATTATTCTAAATCAAACACTTAAAAATCTCTTAAAATCTCTCTCAAGCTCTTTGCTCAAAAAAAGGCTAGGGTTTTTATAAGGTAATCAATTAGGGGATTAAGAGGGAATCTCTTTGTCTTCCTTGGTGTCTATGGCATATTACTCCTTCCTCATTTTTAGTTCAACTAGAAACATAGGTTTTAATGTTTGGTTTTATGATATTGTTATGGTTTTTGAAATAGATGTTAGTGGTTTTGGATGTTCATGGTTGGACAATGTTTTCCCATGTCTTACATATGGTTTTTCATGTTATAATTTTGATTTTAACATGTGGTTGCATGAAAATTGTCAATTGATACTTGGTTTTAGTTTCAAAAATCGTATGCCCTCAACATGTTTGTTAAAATGCTAATGAGAGTGATTTAGTCACATAGTTTGACTATTCTTAAAATCTTTGTATTGTATAATATGGCGATGGAACCTAAATTGGTTTGGTTGTTTTTAAATTGTTTGGAAAGGCCTTGGTGGCTATGGTATTGGTTTAATTTGAATCTTTGGAGTCAAATTGGTTTAATAGCTTTGGTATGGCATAAATGGATAGACTTGCAAGCTCTACTTTTGGTATGAAGATACAATGGTCAATGCCTAATTAAAAGACTCCTTGATAAATGGTTGGTTATATATGGATTGTTTTAATATGGGATTAAAAAGGGTCATGTCAGCAAAGTCATGAAAGGTGGAGGTCCTAAGGGGACCAAACTGGAAACTCCTATTTACCATTGTGAGGTTTGGTCTTGGTGACCATGTGCATGATGTCAGACTTATATTTTTTTCTCTATTTCATGTGACTAAATGCATCAGGGCCATTTTAGTAGGGAAAGCTGAACCTATATTTCCAATTTGTGGATTTAGGATGGTAGATCTACACAACCTAGGTTAATAGTTTTAAATGCATGCTAAACCCGATTCCCTTTCCAAGAATAATATATATATATATGTATATATGTATGTATGTATGTGATTTCATATGGTTATTTACTTTGGTTTTGAATAATTGCATTATTTTATCCTTATTCTAAAGTACATGCTAGCCTTAACTCCGCTAACCGTGTTCTAGTGCTGTATCCCCACGTGATATAGGAACCGGCCATACTCCTCCTCCTACTCAGTGAATTGGATTCAGGAACAACTTTGTATTAGATTGAAGTGGTGAGCTTCCAAACTTTGAAAGACTCCATTTCATTCTGTGGAATTCCTTACATTACTTTTGTTTCTTGGACTTTGGTTTTGTCTATGTTCTGGTGCATGCCAAGACCTGATGTTCTTTGTTCTTGCTTAGAGGCTTTGTGGGACTACTATAGGCATGTGAGGGGTCAGTATTATTGTCATCCTTGGTATTAGTATTTGGATTGGGATTGACACCGATTGGACAATTGGTTAGATATTTGGTTTGTTATGGTCATAAAATTTATTAAATGTCTTTCAATTATTATTACTTATCTTGTTATATGTTTTGAATTCATCTGAAATAGGGTATAGGGCAGTTACGGTTGGGTATTAGGAGCTATCTCCAATTCTGGTCGGACTTGATATGCCTGAAATAACTAGGACCTAGTTCGATCGTATTAGATTGGTATCAAAGCCATAGGTTTATGTTCAATTGGGAGTCCACAAAGCCATGTCGTATAGAGGATCTTTTAAGGGTGTGTAGCGTGCCACACCCATAAGGGAGAGGTTACTAAGCATTTAGGAATGTTGCTCTTTCTTGTATTCTATTTTAAGTGGTAGAGTCTTCGGTCCTAAATTCTCCTCTCCCATTTATTTATTTTCCAGATCATGCCTCCTTAATGATATGAAGTTCATAGAACCATTCTACTTATAGGGTCTAGACTCGATCTAGGGGTCTAGTTCCTGATTACCCTCCTGAAGTTCCACTAGTTTTCTCTAGTCCATCTCGAGCCCCTCTAACTGATGTGACAAATGCTGGGTTTCGTTAATCTATCCATATGTTCACTTAGTTGGTCGCTTCATAGGCTGAGCGTGGTACTTCTACTACTCCATCTTTTGAGGCCACAAAGGTTGGCTATTTATAGAGGTTAAATTCTCAAACCTTTACTAGTGTTAACATAGATGAGGATCCTCAATGATTTCTAGATTATATGGACAAGATCATTTGTGTTACGCATGCCACGAATGTAGAGGGTGTGGAGTTTACCGTCTATCAGTTGAAAGATGTGGCGTACCAGTGGTACAAAGAATGGGATCAATCAATAGGTGACGATGTTGAGTCAGCCCCATGGGAGGACTTTTCTAATGCTTTCCTGGACTACTTTTTTGCTCAAGAGTTGAGGGAAATAAAGGTGGAAAACTTTGATAATGTGAAGAAAGGTAAGATGTCAGTCAAGGAGTATGACTTGAAGTTTCCCAGTTGTTTCGATATGCTGTGGAGTTGTTTTCTAGCATGAGGGATAGATTGAGGAAGTTTACTTTTGGGTTCTTTCGAGACTTGATTTTGGAGAGTAATATTTCCTTGCTTAATAAAGACATGGATATATCCAGGTTGGTTGTGTATATATAATAGGTAGAGGAAGAGAAGAAGAAATAAGTTGAGATAATGGAGTAGTAGAGCAAGAAGTTCAAATTTTCTAAGAAGGGTGGTGGCCTATAGTAGAGTGGGAAGGATGGTTGGAGGTGTCCTAAGAAGAAGTGGGGAAATTATGGGTCTCACTCAATGGCTAGCACTTAATACCCAAAGTCATCGGGTGATAAAAATTTACAAGAAGGCAATAATTATAGGGCATAAGGTGCCCAAAATCAGACTAGTGAGGCCCAGTCAGCTCCGTCATATCCTTCTTACAAATTTTGAGGTCAATTTCATTGGGGTTACTATGATGAAGAAAAAGACAAGTGCTTCAACTGTGGTTAGCAAGGGCACATGGTTAGAAGCTATATAGTGGCCAAGGTTGCTTTAGGGTCAAATAAGGTTCCATTTTCCAATTCATCTAGTTCAGCACGAAAGGGTGCACCATCTAATTTTGGCACTGGGTGAAACCATCTCCATGATCTCGCTACCCACCAGCAGTTTGAGGGATAGCTTAATGTTATGATTGTTATGTTGAAACTCTTTTTTCTTGATGTGTACTATTTAATTAATCTGGGGTCCACTCTCTCTTATGTTACCCTATTTGTGGTTTTGTATTTTAGTTTCAGTTCTGAGTGTGTTTTAGACCTTTTTTATTTTTCTACCCTGGTGGGTGACTCTGGGGTGGCTAGAAAAGTGTATAGGGGTTGTGTGGTATCTGTGGTTGGTAGGGAGACTTTGGTAGAATTATTTGAATTAGACATGGTTGACTATAATGTTATGTTTGGAATGGATTGGTTGCACTCGTGCTATGCTTCTCTACACTGAAGGATACATAAAATTGTCTTTAGATTCCCAAAGAATATAATTATTTAATGGGAGGGTGGTTCCCTAAATCCTTAGAAAAAGTTCATATCATATACTAAAGCTCAAAGATTAATATCTAAGGGTGTCTCTATTATCTGGTCTGAGTTAAACATTCTAACTCGAAAGGCCCTTCTTTGCATTCCATCCTTATGGCAAATGAATTTCTTGAGGTCTTCCTGGATGACCTTCCTGGTGTCCCTCCTGATAGGGAGATTGGGCTTGGGATTGATCTTATTTTGGATACTAATCCTATTTTTGTTCCTGCATATAAAATGGCTTTAGCTAAGTTGAAGACACTTAAGAAGCAACTCAAGGATCTTTTAGACAAGGGTTTCATCCGTCCAAGTGTGTCCCCATGGGGTGCACTGGTGTTATTTGTGCATAAGAAGGATGGTCCCCTTCGAATGTGTATTGTTTACCGATAGTTAAATAAGGTGACGGTAAGGAATAAGTATACTCTTCCAAGGATAGATGATTTGTTTGATTAGTTGCAGGGCACTAAATTTTTCTCCAAGATTGATCTTTGATCTGGTATCATCAGTTAAGGATTAGGGAGCTAGGTATCCTTATGATAATTTTCCATACTCAGTATGGACATTTTAAGTTTCTGGTTATGTCTTTTGGGTAGACCAATGCCCCAGCGACATCATGGATTTGCTGAATAGAGTCTTCTGTTAGATTATGGATTTATTCATCATTGTATTCATAGATGACATTCTGGTGTACTCTAAGAGCGAGGTGGATCATGCCGATCACCTCTGCATTATGTTATAGACCCTGAAAGATCAGCAATTGTATGCCAAATTATCAAAATGTGAATTCTAGTTAAACGTTGTCACTTTTCTTGGTCATGTTATTTCGAGTGAAGGGATCATGGTAGATCTACAAAAATTTGTAGTGGTTAAGAAGTGGCATAGACCCACGACTCTAATCGATATTCGAAGCTTCTTGGGATTTAGATGGTTACTATAGGAGATTTGTAGAGATTTTTTTGACTACAGCTACCCCGTTGACTAAATTGACTTAAAAAAAGGTGAGGTTCTTATGGTCTGATGCTTGTGAGGATAATTTTGAGAATAAAGGATAACCTATCTTTGGCTCTAATTTTGATGTTGCCGGAAGGCACATATGGGTTTATGGTTTACTGTGATGTATCCCATGTGGGGCTTGGTTGTATTTTAATGTAGTGTGACAAGGTGATAGCTTATGCCATTTGACAGTTGAAGGTGCACGAGAATAATTATTCAACCCATGAATTAGAATTGTTAGTTGTGGTGTTCGCTTTGAAATTTTGGCATCACTATTCATATGGAGTGCATGTTGATGAGTGGTGGATTTACCACTCATGTCCTATAAATATTTGTGCACACTATTATGATTTGAATTAGTAAATAAGACATATCTGTGATTAAATGCAGTAATTTCCACATTGATGCATGCACATAGGTGATAAAATAGAATGATGTGGACTTGAGCTAAATAAAGATCAAAAGGAGAGGAAAAGTGCACAACTGATGACTCTAGATGGATCAGGCTCAATTACCACAATCGTGATTGCAGCCCATTAAGAATGGCCATCAACTATAATCGCATGGATCCTATCACGGTCATGATTATCGCGATTGCGGCATAGCTGATGCAATCGCGGCGCTGTGGGATTTTAACCAAGGGATTTTTGTAATTTGACGTAGCTGATTCCACTTCCTATATAAAGCACAAATCTTTTTTCCCTTTCAGCATGATTGTATTGGGAAAATTGAAATATTGGAATCTTGGTGAATCCTAGAATTTGGGTAACATTTTTGTTGAAATTTCAAGTTGAGTTTGGCGAACTTGAAGTGTAAAAAGGGAAGATTAACCTTTTTCTCCATTGTCATAGATGTAATGAATGAATATTTTTGTAAATTTATTTCTCTCTACCTTATGAGTATCTATATTAAATAGTCCTGGGATTATGTTGAACTAAGGTGCAATTGTGTTTGGGTGATGAAGTGTTTATGTAATTCTTAGTTGTTGATTATTGATTCCACTATTTCTTTATTTAACTAGTTGGGGTTTGCGGGTGAAAACCCCAAATATAAAAAATGAGTTTTTTTTAGGTGAAAACCCCAAACTCTTGAAAGCTCTCATCATCCTTGAAAAATGGATGTGGGTGAACTCTTGGGAATCCATGGCTTCCTTGAAAGAGGGCTATTGGGGGACAAAGCAATAGTGGACACTTGAAGATGTATCTTACTATCTTTATCCATCTTAGAAATAAGGGTAGATGTAGAATAGGTTATGTCATGGGCAAATTCGTAGAAATAGGGATGCTCAATTGATGTTTTGGGTGGCTTTTATTGATACACTCGTTAAGTACTTGAAAGAGTCAAAAAGTGACATCCTTGAGGCCTTGTTGACAAACTAGTCTCAAGGACTTTAAACCTAGCCTACTATGTCATTAATAGTTAGAACTTATACCAAGCCATCATGATCCCATGAACAAATAGCCCTTAGTTAGACATAATCCCAAGATCTTTCAAAAACTGAATTCTAAAACCAAAGTGTTATTGTAGTGTGTTGCTTGACTCGATATTGACAAAATTTAAAATTAACCCCCTCTCATTTTACACTCTTTGTTTTATAGTTTGTACACTTTGGGTATCTTTTAACTAATTTTGACACCCATAGGACTTGAAATCTAAATCTCACTCCTCGTAGAGTTGACCATATAAAAGTTGAACTGTTGGTAACGACTGTCATCTACCACTATAGATAGTATAGGTGATGTCACACCCCTTTTTTGCCGAGGGTTTAAGTCGAAGGATTTTTCCAATTAAAGTGACGATATTGAATAAGGATTATTTTAATTACAGAGTCGCCAGTTGGAATTGAGTTATGATGTTTCAAGTCACTTTTTTGAATTCCTAATAAAAAGAAAATGACTCTTTATTATGGTCTGCGAAAATAGAAGACTGGGTAAGAAATTCTGTTGACCGAGGGGAAGGTGTGAGGCACTCCTAGAATCCCTTAGTTCTAGTATGGTCACTTTTATCGACTATTACTTGACTTAAACTATTTTGGATAAATCGTGTTAAGGCCTAAATTCACTCATTTTAATGTACAAAAATTATTTAAAACTCTTGCATTAAATCGGTGAATAATTAATTTTAAAAAATTTATCAAAGTACATTATTGCATCCTTGAATTACATTAAAATATCTCACAAAGATGCATGCGCCACATTCTTAGTTGAGACAAAAATTTTAAATGTGGTTAAACCCAAAACAAAGGACTGCAAATGATATTTTATGAAATAAAAATATAAGTAGGAAATGTTAAGATTTTTCTTTTACATGCATAACTTTGTGTTGCTAACCAATCAATTACAACAAAGACACTAACACCAATATTCATTCACATTACATGCAAATTTCTAAAATAAAATAGAATAAAGTAAACTAGACACACTGAAATATATATAGTACTATATCTTGGCATTTATTTTAGGGAACAGACATATTTATTTAAACCGATTAATAACTATTTGTTAAAAACACTTACTTTATTTTACCCTTTATTTTTGAAAAAGTACTAGGCAAAACTCTTGAGGATTTTGTAGTAATATTTGATAGTGATAGATGTTGCCATTAAAAATAAGACCTTCACTTTGACTAAATCTTTTGCTCGGTTTTGTATAAATACACCATTTTCTTAAAGTCTCTTCGCTTACTTTGGCAAAGGTACCATTTAGAAGTTGCTATGCACTGCATGTTTAGCATTACATATTTGCTTCCCTATTACTTTACTTCTTGTCATGAGAAGGAACAAGCCCTCAAAAAAGAATAGAATAGACTTAGAGAAATAAGAAATCTATCCAAAGAAAATAATAATAATAATAATAATTATGTTCTGCAGTTTGATTGAGCCATCACTTTTAGGTATTTTAATCGTAGAAACTATCCAATATAATTAATCAACCACACACATTGAGTAATATATGAAAACATTTAAATAACCTTGTGCATACTTTTATTCACAACAACACTAAAAAATATAAACTAAATTTCTAATAGTTAATTAAGAACCTGTGTGATAAAATTACAAAAATAAATACAGAAATATCGTCACTGAAAACATGGAACAGAGATTGAACCTTCAACTCTCACTTGCTAAGTTCAAAGAGACTCCACCATTTGTGACTTCTTGTTTTCTGCCTTCCTCTTTTTTTTCTCTTCTTTAACTTTGTTTTCACTCTGTGTTGATTTATTCCTTTATTTTTGTAATTTTTGTGGTGTGAATGCAAGTATTTTTGTTTTCATTTTCTGTTTGCCCCCCTATGTTTTGTCCGTGTGTGTGTTATATAGGGTATAAGGTGGGAAGTTGAGGGAGGTTGAGAGAAATTATGGGGTGGTTAGGATTGTTTTATAGGATAATGATTCCCCATTTTTATTAATTTAAAATAAATAAATTATATATAAAATAATAATAATAATAATAAACATATTAAATAATTAATTTTTTATACTTAAGAAAATATAATAAAAATATAACTAACCTAAAATAAACATATAAATAAAAGAAAATAAAATTACTAGCTTATTTTAAAAAAATCTAAAGTAAAAGAAAAATATAGTTTTGAAAAATTTTCATATTATTTAAAAATAAAAATAAAAATATCCTAAAATGTAACTTTATTTTTTGAATGTTTTCTCACAATTTTTAAAATGAAATCTACTAAAAAGTAAAATAAGAACAAAAGATAACATTGGATAAAAACAAAAATATTTAATGCCAAAAAATAGGTTAAGACTCGGGAAGGATCAAAAATCACGTGTCTACATTTTTCCCCTCGTTGTTTGAAATATCAAAGAGTTTTCATACAAAGAAGTAGACAAAGGGATGATTTTTGACCCTCCGATTATTCAAAAAGCAAAGATAAAATAAAATCAAATAAAATAAAAGATGTGACCGAGTCCTGATTTTGGATTGCCTACATATCCCGGGTTATAAAGGAATCAAGTCACATGTAGTTCAAAGGTAATATGGTGAGAGAATGATTTAAGGGTTGAGTGAGATTTTCGTTGAGTTTTTCTATACAACGAATTAGAGGGCCTACTATATATCAAATGAAAAATCTTCAAAGTAGCTTTCCAACGATACCAATTTCGCCTAAATCCGATACCCGAGCGAAAAGTTATGACTTTGCAAAGTAGAGTGCGTTGCCCAGCCCATTTTGGGAGATGCGCAATGCGACGCCCAGCCTATTTTGGGCGATACATAATGCGTGGCACTGCCTAACCTAGGCCAAAGGTAATGCATCGCATGCCCTATGGCCCAAGGGCGTCAAAACTTTATTTCTAGGTTACTTTAAGGGCAACAAATTCTTTTTACACTCCGAAACCATCCATAATCATCGTTAAATAAATTTAGGCTTATTAATAATGTTCTAACTCTCTGAAGATCCCAACAATTCATCTTTCAAGAGCACAAGGGGAGGAAACAACTAGGGTTTGGACAATCAAGCCTAAAGGTCAAATCTTTTCGAAACTTCTTCGTGAATTCTTCGCAACTAGGGTACGTGGGGTTTTCCTAAAACTATTTGGGTGTAAGAAATTATTTCAACAACTTTTAGCATTGTGAGATTATAAAATCTTAAAGGGGTTTTGGAATTTATATTGAAATTTGTTTTATGAATTCTTTATTGACATTATTGTTTTGGTATTTAGGCCTCTTCCCCCAAATTAATTTGAAATCTTATATATATTTATGTGGTTAAAGTTGATAATTGAATTGAGAGCATAACTATTTATGCTCCCTCTCATGTTGTGATACCTCTTGATTTTTAGAATGTTATTTAGAAGTATGATTTTATATGTTCATAACTATTGTTGAATGATGTAAGCTTGATATTTAAATTAATGAGAGGGGTTTTGCATTTTTGTAAATGTTGAATATATAATGAAAGATTACATGGTTTGTCAAAAATGCATGACTACCACATTTTTGCTGAAATAATCGAAAGGAATGATTTTACATAGTTTGATAAGAGTATCGAAGAATGAATCTTCTTGAATTGTTGAAATATGGTGATCTAAACTTTATGTTTTAAAATAAGAAACTGTGATATGATTTTTATGACTAAGAAACATGACTTGCAAGTCTTGGTATGACGATACCAATTCAGATAATGCCATAGTAGCACAGAACAAAACGGAATATGGATTTTCTTTCAACTTTTTAGATTTTGAACTTAGAATGATACATGTTCAAAAAAGACTAAAAATGGACATAAAGATATGTTAGGTGGTTGCCCGAAGAAGGCACGAGTCCATAAAACTGATTTCCCAAAATTGTGTTTTGCCGATACGGGATTATTATGGTCCCTAGGGGGATTATACACTGGCCTAGTGTCCTGTGGCGTATCAGAATCAGAAACTCCAACTCTTGCGGCAAACTTGAGTTGGGGGCTTGGTCGCCGAGTGAAGGGCGGACTCCATATATCCCGTGGGGTTGTAGAATTATAGGGTAGACCACTAACTCAAAAGTAATACAAAGATCACAACTGCATTGAGAAGAATATTTTATGAACATCAAAGAATTGCCCATGTGTTTTAAACTATATCATGCATGATGTTTTCATGACTTGCTCTCATCTATTTTATATATATATATATATGTATTATTTTGGATTTCTCTGCGTATCAGTACAATTGTATTGACCACCTATATTTCAGGGTCTGAGGCTCAGGTTAAAGGTCCTACTAAGGCATATAATTTTCAGACAGAAGTGAAGCGTGCTATTGGTGAGCCTTCTTTATTCTGAAAGGCCTATTTCATTTCAATTATTTGTTAATTGGTATGGTTTTGGTCCACTGGGGGCCTTGTCCCAGATTTTGATAGTTTATTGATGTCGTATGTAGTAGAGATTTCGCAGACTGAAAAAGATATTGTCTAGATGTTGATGAACTTATTTTCGTATTGTTAAACATATTTCAAAATATGACCATGATTCCATTTGTTTTACTTCCGCATATTTTCTTTATTATTTGAGTTTTGTGTATGATGACCAGATGTAGAAGAGTGTCCGAATCACTATGGTTCGGGATGCTCGTCACGGCTAGGGCCCCAATTCGGGTCGTGAAAATAGGCTATATTTACTTTCATGTTTTCAGTTCAGTAGTTAGATAGAGTTAATTGGGGCCTATCCCATCAGCTCATATTTAGTCAATCTTAGAGGCTTTAGGATACTTTATATAGCCAGTTAGTTTATCTTTTTTTTTATCAGTTTCAGGCAGTTATTTTCAGACAATTATTGTTTACCAGATTCATGATTCAAAAATGCTTTACTATTTAAAACCTTATGTCTTATTAGTTTTTCTTCCACATATGTTATTATATTATTCAGTTCTCACAACAGGTGCCAGCTCATGGGTTAGCTTGTGGGCCCTCAAGACTGTAAGCATCGTCTGGTGCCTAGGGTGTACTCTCGGGGCATTACAAACTTGGTATCAGAGCCTAAGGTTTTAAAGTTCCCTAGGAAGTCTAAAATCCACATCAAGTAGAGTCTTGTGCATAGGTGTGAAGGGAGCCACACTTATGGGAAAGAGGCTACAAGACGTTTAAGAAAAGTTCCCTTCTTTCAGTGTTTATGTCATATGACTAGGCATGATCCAAATGTTAAAATCTATGTCTAATCTATTATCCCTTCCGTTTATAGAACATGCCTCCTAGAAAGACAAATGGAAGAAGAAATGTAAACCAGCCAACATCTCCGCCCGTTTAGGAAGATCCCCTGAATGAACATGTTTCTGATGCAGTGTTCAGAGCTGCTTTCACTACTCTAGCTCACTCTGTAGTGGCTCATAATGCTCAGCCAGCCGCTAATCCAGCCAACCTCAGTGGCCAATACTACCGCAGCTAGAATTTGGGACTTTACCCAAATGAATCCTCCTATATTTTTGAGATTTAAATCTGAAGAGGATCCGCAGAAATTCTTAGGCATGGTGCAGAAGGTAATAGACATTATAGGGGTAATTTCTAGTGAGAGTGCTAAATTGGTCGCTTACCAGTTGCAGGATGTGGCTCATACATGGTTTAATCAGTGAAAGGTAGATAGAGGTGCAGATATAGGGCCTATAGAATAGGAATAGTTTGCTACTGCCTTCTTATATAAGTTCTTTCTATTGGAGTTAAGAGAAGACAAAGTGTTAGAGTTTATTAACTTGAGGAAGGGCAATATGAGTGTGAAGGATTATTCACTCAAGTTTACTCAGTTAGCTAGGTATGATCCTCATGTAGTAGATGATAGCAGGTCTAAGATGAGTAAGTTCATGTCTGGTGTATCTGATAGTGTGGTCAAGGAGTGTAGGACTACAATATTGATTAAGAAGATGGACTTTTTTAGGCTTATGGTGCATGCTCAAAAGATTAAAGAGCAGAAGACTAAGGAGAGAGAGAGAGGGAGAACAAAAAAGCTAGAATGGGTAGCTTTAATTTTAATTAACCAAGGTCAGAAGGTGGTAACCATCCTTAATTCCATTAGAAATTTTCATTCCCAGCTCCATCTTCAACCAATTCTCCCCTGCCCAAATTTAGAAATGACAATTGGGATAGGGCGCCAGGCTCTAAGTCCCAAGGCAGTGTAAACAGTGGTCATACAAATCCTATTTGTCAAAAATATGGTCGAAAACATCAGGATGTTTGTAGAACCGATTGTGATATTTGTTTTGGGCATGGAAAGCCAGGACATAGAGTTAGGGATTGCTCGAAGAGTGGTCAGCAGGGTCAATTCAGTCGCCTTCCAGTTCCAGCCGACCGCCCGACTCTGTAGGGTGCCGTTTTCAGTGCTACCAGTGGTCAGCATCCAAATAGATTGTATGGCCTTCATTACCGATAGGGTCAAGAGAATTCTTCTAATATGGTTACTGGTACGTTACAAGTTTTTCATTTACATGTTTATGCTTTACTAGACCCTAGAGCTTCTTTTTTTGTAACCCCTTATATAACAGTCAACTTCGGAGTCAGTCCCAAAATCTTAGCAGAGCCTTTTTCAGTATCTACCCCAGTAGTTTTATGTATTATAGCCAGGTAGGTAAACAGGAACTTTCTGGTCACAATATCTCAGAAAGTCACTTCAATAGACCTTGTAGAGTTAGAGATGACGGATTTTGATGTCATTCTCGGCATGGATTGGCTCCACTCATGTTATGCTTCAGTTGATTATAGAAATAGAGTAGTTCATTTTTAGTTTCCAAATGAACCAGTCCTTGAATAGAGGGGTTGTACTACAACTCTTAGGGGTCAGCTTATTTTGTACCTTAGAGTTAGAAAAATGATATCCAAGGGGTGTATTTATTACTTTGTCTGAGTCAGAGACTAATTTTAAGACTCCTAACCTTGAGTCAGTTATTTCTAGATGTGTTCCCTGATGATCTTCCCAGAGTTTCTCCCAAAAGAGAAATTGATTTTAGAATAGACCTTCTTCTAGATACTTTGCCTATCTCTATTCTTCCATACAGAATGGCTCCAAGCAAACTCAAAGAGTTAAAAAAATAGTTGAAAGATCTCCTAGATAAGGGATTCATCAGGTCCAGTGTCGCCCAAAGGGGCGCACCAGTTCTGTCCATGTGTAACAAAAATGGTTCTCTTAGAATGTGTATTGACTACCGTCAGTTGAACAAAGTCACAATCAAAAATAAATATCCGTTTTCCATAATTAATGGCTTGTTCGACCAACTTCAGAGTGCCAGTTATTTTTCCAAGATAGACCTTAGATCTGGCTATCACCAGCTTAGAGTTAGAGAATGTGATATTTTGAAAATAGCTTTTAGAATCCGGTATGGTTACTTTGAGATTTTAGTCATGTCCTTTGGTCTCATGAATGCCCCGCAGCCTTCATGGACATAATGAGCCGAGTGTTCAAGCAGTACTTGGACATATTTTTCATAGTCTTTATTGATGACATTCTTGTCTACCCCCGTAATGAAAATGATCATGCAGACCACCTCAGAATAGTATTGCAAAATCTTAGAGCCCATCAGTTGTTCGCTAAGTTTAGTAAGCGTGAATTTTGGCTAAGATTAGTAGCTTTCCTTGGCCATATTATTTTTGCTGATGGCATTAGAGTCGATCCTTAAAAGACCAAGATGGTTAGAAACTAGCCTAGACCTATCTCTCCATAAGATATTAGGAGTTTTTTGGGTTTGGATGGCTATTACTGATGGTTTGTTGAAGGGTTTTCGTCTATTGCATCCTCCATGTCCAGTTTAACTCAGAAGAGAGAAGTTTTAGTGGTCAGATTCTTATGAGAAATATTTTTAGGAGTTGAAGACTCGACTCACCACAGCCCCAGTTTTGACATTGTCAGATAGTTCAGATGGGTTTGTTGTGTACTGTGATGCTTCTAGAGTTGGTTTGGAGTGTGTTTTTATACAGAAGGGTAAAGTTGTGGCCTATGCCTCTAGACAGCTTAAGCCTCATAAAACGAATTATCCCACCTATGATCTTAAGTTAGCAGCTGTTGTGTTGGACATAATGATTTGGAGGCATTATTTGTATGGGGTGTATGTTAATGTGTTCACAGATCACAAAACCTTGCAATATGTATTCTCGTAGAAGGATTTGAATCTTCGACAGAGAATATAGTTAGAATTGTTGAAAGATTATGATATGAGTGTTTTGTACCATTTGGGCAAGGCCAATGTAGTGGCAGATGCCCTAAGTAGATTGTCTGTGGGTAGTGTTGCTCATATTGAGGGTGATCGGAAGGAGTTAGTTAGATAAATTCATCAGCTTGCCAGTTTAGGTGTTCATTTGGTTTATTCAGCTGAGGATAGCGTTTCGGTTCAGAATAGTTCAGAATCTTCTTTTGTTGTCGAAGTGAAAGAAAAGCAAGATAGGGATCATAGTCTGGTGAAATGGAAGAAGTCAGTCAGAGATCAAAAAGTAGAGGATTTCTCCCAAAGGGGAGATGGTGTACTGTGTTGCCAGGGTAGATTGTGTGTGCCGTGTGTTGATAAGTTGAGACAGTGAATTCTTATAGAGGCACATGGTACGCATTACTAGATTTATCCAGGGGCCATGAAGATGTATCATGATCTGCGGGAAATCTATTGGTGGAGTGGGATGAAGAAAGATATTTCAGAGTTTATGGCTAAGTGCTCCACTTGTCAGCAGGTTAAAATTGAGCACTAAAAGCCTAGTGGGTCTATACAGGAGTTAAGTATTCCCACTTGGAAGTGAAGGGTAGTGAACATGGATTTTTAAGATAGGTTTGCCTCATACTCGTCAGCAGCATGATTCGATTTAGGTCATTGTAGACACAATGACCAAATCAACCAATTTCTTTCTAGTTCATACTTCTTACTTAGATGAGGACTATGCCAAGATCTATATTGGAGAGTTAGTTAAGTTGCACGGTGTCATGTTGTCCATCATTTTAGACAGAGGCAGAGAGGACAATTCAAACCCTTGAGGATATGTTGAGAGAGTGTGTAGTTATCTTTAAGGGTAGCTGGGAAGACCATTTGCCTTTGATTGAATTCGCGTATAATAACAACTATTATTCCAGTATTCAGATGGCTCCATTTGAGGTACTATATGAAAGGAGATGTGGATCTCCGATTGGTTTGTTTAAGGTAAGAAAAACTACTTTGATAAGGCTTGATTTGGTGTTTGATGCTTTAGAGAAAGAATAGTTGATTAGGGAAAGGCTTAAAGCATCCTAGAGAAGGTAGAAATCTTATGCAGATATGAGAAGGAAAGATCTTGAGTTTGAGATTAGTGATTTTGTATATCTGAAGATGTCTCCCATGAAGGGAATAAAGAGGTTTGGTAAAAGGGAAAGCTTAGTCCCCGATACATTGGCCCTTACAGAGTTTTGAGCCATTTCAGAAAGGTGGCTTATAAGCTTGAGTTGCCTGCAGACTTAGCATCAGTGCACCCTGTATTCCATATCTCTTTGCTAAAGAAGTGTATTGGTGACCCAGCTGTAGATGTTCCCTTAGAAAGCGTAGATGTTTAGAATAGCCTTTCTTACGAAGAAATTCCAGTCGAAATTCTTGATCGACAAATTCGTAGACTAAGGAATAAAGAAGTTCCCTTAGTCAAGGTTCTTTGGCAGAATTAATCCGTTGAGGGAGCCACTTATGAAGTGGAAACAGATATGCGAACCAAGTACCCTCATCTTTTCTCTGCAAACTCAAACTCAGATTCAGGTAATAATTTTCTTAGAATTTCTTATTCCCATTCTCAGTTTCAATTGCATATCATTCTCATGTTAGTCATGCAACCATAGAATCAGTTTAGTCATGAATCATGATTAAGAATCAGTCACGTAATCATGTATATTCGAGACGTAATCTCAGTCCCTCAGTATTTTCAGCTTAACCAATATCATTCAAGGATGAATGTTCCCAAGGAGGAGATATTGTAATACCCCAAAAATCCAAATCAATGCTAAAGTTATGTTTCAAGCTCATGCATAGTACATTATGGTTCTTTGATAGTTTTATGAGTTAGTTTGATGTATATTAAGGTCTCAAATAAATCCCTGATATTAGACGAATCAAAATAGTCCCTACAGATTAAGTTTTTGGGAAAATATTGCTTTAGTCAACTTCAAACAATCATATCTTTTGCTCTACTCAGAATTTTCCAGCTCAAGACCCACCAAAGATACCAATTTCACAAAAATCCAGTACTCGGGTAAGAAGTTATGGCACTTTTAGTGCGAAATAGTAGACCAACGCGATAAGATGTAATACCCCATACTTTTCCTAGCTTGAAAAGTTTTCCAAGAATGTTAGAAGCTTTCTTTGAAAGATGAATCCATTTTTTTACATGTGGTATTTTCAAGATTTTTACTTTTTGTCATGTGGAAAATAGAATAAGCTTTTAGTCGATACCAAATTCGCCCAAATCCGACACCTGAGTGAAGAGTTAGAGCCTTTTTAGTGAGACAGTGTATCACCTGAGCCTTCAGCGCGTCACGGAGATAGCTCAAATGGCAATTGTCAATTTCCATTTTTGCTCCGCAATAGTGGCGTATCGCTCCAAACTTCCAGGTCACAGACAAGGTGGCAACGTGATAGCTCCGCATCGCGCCACCGTACAATTTCTCATTTGTCACTTTCCAGTGACTTGGCGCGATAGTTGCGCGTCGCGCCAAGGATGAAAAATAGGAAGGTTTCTCAGAAATTAAATACGTGTCCTAGGGTTAAAAAGGTTAATTTCCCACCCTATATAAGCCTTATAATATGAGATTTGGCCATAATTCAGCAACTTATACTCAATTACTCTCAAAAACTCTCAAGAACAAGCCCTAAGGTTTTCATAGAAGGTTCAATTCCAAGGGAATTCACCATCAAGTTTCAAGAATCTCTCCGTCAATCTTCATAGAATCACAAGATAAGGTATGCATAGTGTTTATTCGTGTACTCCTTTCATCCATGAAGCCCGAGAATCACTATTCTAAGTTTAAGTTTATGGATTTCTTTATGAATCTTAAGTTGGGTTTGTTTTGTTTAGGTTGAGAATGATCAATTGAATTCAATTCCATGTTGGGTGATCAATTTTATATGGAATTGATTTGTATAGATGTTTATTCATGTGAACCTATAAATAAGCCCTAGGATGATGGAATTAGAGATGAATCATGATGATTAATTATTGTATAATGTTGTCTACATGTGCTATGCCTACCATGTGTATGATTAAATGCCTAGATGAAGGAACAATGCCCAACTAGTATGATATCATGAAATCCCCATGTATGTACAAGTTTATGCATATCACATGTTTGATGAAGTGCTTCAATATATGAATTATGAATAGTGTTGTTGGTCATGTGTTCAATAAGACATGCTTTGTTAGTTTCTTCTGATCGAGTCCTGGGGGTACTTGTACCCGAACATGTAGTTGTGTGCCTAGATCCATGTCATGTTTTCACGATCTCTTCAGTCAAGCTATGATCCATAGAACTCAGTCAGTCATGTGACTCAGAAAATCTCAGATATCTCAGTAATTTTAGTAGTTCAGTAATCTCAGTAACCTTAATATTCCCAATCAATCATAGTAACTTCAGTATTCTCAGTCAGTCCTCAGAACTCAGTACATTTTGTCAGTCAACGGAACTTAGTAAATTCAGTTTAGCTCTGCTAAAAATACCACTAGTATTAGTTTAGTTCAGTTAATCTGTTTAGTGTCTTTCAGATGGGAGTAGGATTCAGCATCGAGTGAGCCTAGGGATGGGGACTCACCCGCTAGGTAGGAGTGAGATCCCTAGAAGGAATCCTTAAGTTCCAAAACTACGTAGCCAGCGTGGGTACGAGATGTCACCTGTTAGATAGGACTGACATACTCAGGGATCACCCGTTAGTGCATTTAAATGTATAAGACTGATCCCAAGGGTCACCCACTAGATTAGGACTGACTCCATAGCAGTTGTCTTTATCAGTGGCGTGGTACTGACACCCTTATTGCTGGGGTTACAGGTTGGAACCCAGTTAGCTTAGTATGGGTCATGTCGATTAGATGAATACATCCCACAGTTTTAGTTACAGAATCAGGACTATCAGATACAGTCAATTCTGCTCAGTAGCATAGATTTAGGACTGTCAGATACAATCATTCCTTATCATTATAAATAGACTCTGGGATCACCCATTAGACAGGGCTGATCTCAACTATGGTCAATCAGTAACGGTATCATCAGATTTAGAGATCACCTTCTAGATAGGACTAATCTCAAATTTAGTTACTCAGATATAGTATGGAACTCAGCTAGTTCCATCAGATTTAGGACTGTCAGATACAGTCACTCATGTTATCAGTTATATCAGTTATCAAAACTCATGTTATCAGTATTCAGCTTCAGGACTGTTAGACACAGTCAACCAAACCAGTTCTTCATAATCAGAACTGTTAGAAATAGTTATTCATGTATCAGTAACATAGTATCAGTCCCTTAGATATCAGTAATTCCATGTTATTAATAAAATCAGTAGTCAGAACTTAGAATTCAGTCCTATTATGATGACAGTTAAAGTTACTTATGCATGTATATATTCTCACGTTCATGTTAGTCAGTCAGTTAGTATTGTTTATGCATATGAACCTATTGTATTAGCCTACCTCATTTGTATACCAGTACATTTAAAGTACTAACGTATTTGTGCTATGGTGTCTTATACCATATGTTTAGAAGCATAAGCTCCAGAGAACCAGTAGCATCCCAGTTCAGCGATCAGAGTTAGCAGTGAGTCCTCATCTTTTGAGGACATGATGATTTCATTACTAATTCAGTTTTAGTTTATTTCAGTAGTCGGAGTTAGTTGGGGACATGTTCCTTCAACTCCTTATTCAGACAATTTAGAGGCTTCCAGACTATAGCATGTTAGAAGTTATTTAAGATTTACTTTGGTATTGTTATACCATTTTTAGACATTGTTAATCAGATGTTCATTCAAATTTGAACCTTATGGCCATTCAGTTCATGTTTCCACATTTTATGGTATATTATGTGGTATACAGGTACAGATATTAGTAATGGGTTAGCTTGTGGTCCTTCGGAGTCATGAGCACCATGTAGCATTTTGGGTACCAGATTTGGAGCGTTATATAAGACCTTATCGCGGTGATTGCCTAATTCCCATTTGTTATTTTCTAGTGTGCCATCGCGATGAGCACCGCATCACGCTAATATGCTATTTTGATTTCTCCCTTTTCTAGTAGATCACTGCAATGGCGCCGCATCGCGCTAAGGTTCTAGTTCGGGATGGTTCCTTTTCCAGTGGCCCGACGTGATTGCACCGCATTGCACCAGGTTTTAAAATTGGGATTTTGAGTTCAGTTTCACGATTTTAATTCCCAAGTGCATTTAAGTCTTTTTCTCTCACCCCATTTAGTCCAAACATGGGATTTATGTCCCAAAGAGCACTAGTTGCTGATTATTTTCACAATTTACTCAAATTAAAGTAGCCCTCTTTCAAGAACACAAACCCTATCCTTCAAAGTTCAAGATCAAACCTCAAGAATTCACGATCAATTCTCATGAATTCATCAACCTAGTTATGTTAAGTACTCATCTATGGGTTCCTTTCACCCATGGAGTCCAAGTATCAAATTTTAGATTCAAAGTTCTGATCTTTATAGGTTATTATGATTTTAAATTGTGAGTTTTACCATGAACTCCCATGAATTGTTACTTTATACCATGTTTACATGAAATTGTTGTTGTTATCAAACCCCACATGTTTTAATGTTGTCATTCACTGATTTAAATCATACTTAGTGATGTTGATGTGAAATCATGCTTTACTACAAGCTTTAAACTATTCCCATGCTTAGCTTGCACTATGAAACTTACGTGTTTGATGAAATGCCTATAAGAATGAATTTTGAATGATGCTTTCATATTATGTCCCCCAAGTTTTAGTATTATTTTACTATTATTAATATCGAGTCCTGGGGATTATGAATACCTAAAAATATAGCTGTTTACTTAGTCTCAGTACCTTCAAAATAGTTTTATATCTATTATGAGCAATTTGTTCAGTCAGTTATCATAATCAGTTATACTTAGAACAGTTCAATCTTCTAAGTCAGTTCAATTAGTAGTAGGATTTAGCACCGAGCGAACCTAGGGATGGGGACTCACCTGCTAGTTGAGGGTATGACCTTTAGTGGCAGTCCCCTCATTCCATAACTTTGTAGCTAGCGTAGGTTGAGATGTTAACCTGCCAATTGAGGGTTGATCTCATATGGGTACCTGCTAGTTGAGGGTAACCCTTAGTCCTCTGGGACAACACTTTAGTGGATCCACACAGCCAGTGTTAGTACCTATGGCACAGTACTGACACTCTTTTAACTAGGGCCATAGGTTGGACCCCAATTTTGCTCATTGGGGCATGTCAGTTAGATGATAGCCCCCACAGTCTCGATCCAGTGATCAGTTTAGTAAATTAGTTTCAGTTTACTTAACCATAATATACAGATATCAGATATTTAGTTTTCTGATTTTAGTATTCCAGTATTTCAGTTTACAGATTATCTTCAGCACATATTTTATACTTGGTTATACATCCATCAGTATTTATTGATTTCATGTGTTCTACTCAGTATTTCATGTTATTTATTCAGTCAATTATTATTCATGCACAAGAAGCCATGCATATCAGCCAACCTCATTTAGCATACCAGTACATTCAAAGTACTGATCGCATACTCTTTTCTTGTTCTATGATGTATCATATCATAGGTTCGGATGCTTATTTCCCAAATCGCACTTCGACCTTTCAGATTATCAGCTGTAGCAGTGATGAGTCCTTAAATTTTGAGGACAGGCTATCTTTACTTTCATGTTTTCAGTTCAGTAGTTAGTTGGCGTTAGTTGGGGCCTGTCCCATCAACTCATATTCAGTCAGTCTTAGAGGCTTTCGAACACTTCAGACAGTTAGTCAATCTATCTTTATTTTATCAGTTTTAGGTAGTTGTTTTTAGAAAATTACAGATTTATGATTCAGAAATGCTTTACTATTTAAAACCTTATGCCTTATTAGTTGTTCTTCCACGTATGTTATTATATTATTTAGTGCTCACAGTAGGTACCAGCTCATGGGTTAGCTTGTGGTCCTTTGGGACTATACGCATCCTGTGGCTGCCAAGGCATACTCTCGGGGCTTACAGATTATATCAAGGTTTACTGGTACTATAAAATATTGGTTGGATAACTACCTTACAGATAATAACAGGCAAATCATATTAAATTCTACAACTATTACTCAAATTATTAAGACTAAGTTAACAGGACAAACTGTTGAAAATCAAGTCTCAGAAGATGTCATTGCCACTTTAATTTATAATATAGCTAAACATTTTAGAGGACCTCAACCTTTTCAAGATAGAAGCTTAGAAATAGTATCAAATTTGTCTTATCCAAAGTCAGATAATTTTAGATGGTATAAAGACATTTTCCTCAACAAAGTCATGGTTAGAGATGATTGTAATCATGATTATTGGAAAGAAAAATTTATAAGTTGTTTACCAACATTATTTACAGAAAAGGTTAGAACAAAACTAAAAGATAGATTTGAGGAAAAAATTCCTTATAGTCATTTAAGTTATGGTGATATTATAAGTTTTATAAATGTCACAGGACTTAAATTATGTACAGATATTAAACTTAAAAATCAGCTAAAAAGAGAAAATAAAATAATTAGAAATGAGCTGAAAGTTTTTGTCAAGATTTTGAATATATGAAGGTATCAGCCCCTTCAATAGAAGATAACAAGAAGATTTAAAGACAACATAAAAATTATAAAGATAAATCGGTAAAATCTCATTATTATAAGAGACGACTTAAAATATCTAAAAAAGATTCTAAAGGTGAATATAAAACCAATAATGAAACATGTTGGAATTGCAGAAACATAGGTCATAGGGGTAAAAATTGTTGGGTTCCAAATAAAAAGAAAGACAAGATAAATATGTTAGAATTAGGAAATGAAGTTAAAGATAAATTATATACAATTTTTGATGAAAATGGAAATAGTTCTTATTTTGAAGAAAGTATTAGTGATGATAATCATCTTAATGTAGCATATAGTACAAATAGTAGTGAATCAACAGACCATTGTAATTATAGCAGCGCAATTTTCACTTGTGATAGTCATTTTATAAATGTTATCACCAATAATAATAAAGAAAAGAGGCCTTATTTGACATGATAGATAATCTAGAAGATTCAACTCTTAGGAGAAAATATTTAATAGCCTTAAAGGATATTATTCTTAATCACCAGGTTGATAAAGAAACAATTGAGCCCTTTAATATGAAAAATAAATTTAAAGAACATAAGTCTGAAACAACAATACAGGATCTTTAGGCAGAATCAGTATACATAAAAAAAAAGTTAGACAAGTTAAACAAAGACTAAATGATCTAGAAACAAAATTACTTGCTGATAAAATACTAAAAGATTTAACATCTAACCAATACCCCAAATCACATCAATTTGAGCTTGGTGAAACATCAAGAGTAAAAAGTGATAATAGAGAAATAGAGTCTCTAGAAATAGAATCTCTAAAGAAACCTCCTATAAATAAATTAGGAATTAATACAATTATAGCAGTTAAAGCACAAAGTTACCATATGACAATTACTATAGTTATCAATAAAGATTATAAATTTGTGAAGATTGCATTATTTGATACTAGTGCTGATGAAAATTGAATTATAGAAGGATTAATTCCTATAGAGTACATAGAAAAGGTGCTACACGCTTATTCACCGCAACAGGAGAAAGCTTAAAAATAAATTATAAATTCCCTAACGCACATATTTGAAACACAGGATTAGTTCTATTAATGATTTTGTAATAACTAAAGATATTAATGAAGAGACAATATTAGGTCTTCCATTTATAACTCAAATAAAATCTTATGTTGCCGAGCTAGATGGCATCCACATCACTATTTTGGGAAAAAGGATTATTTTTACCTATCTAAATAGTATATCAAAAGAAGAAAGTGATTTTATAAAAGATCAAAATATCTTTAGGATAAGCTGTGTAAAGAGTTAAATAAACATTAAAAAATTAGAATTTTTTCTGAAAAAATGTGGAAATCCACAAAATGTCATACAATAAGAGGTCTATTATAAATAGCATGTATTAGTATGTGAACAAATATAAAATAAATAGAGAGAGCATTCTAAAATTTTCACAACTCAGAAATACTTTCTACTACTTTCCCATATTTCTTATCTTCCCTCTGTAATCGCTCTACATTTCCTAAATCAATAAAAAGTTTTTGTAAGTATAAATTTCTCTATTTTTCTACTGTTTTAATTAATTTTTCTTTACTTTTATTTTTTTCTTGTTTTTTTGTTCTTAAGTTAATTTCAAAGTTTAAAGTACTTTCAAAGTATAAACTACTTTAAATTGTTACTTTACTCCCTATTTTCCCGATCCTACCTGTGAGTATGTCTTCGGTGGTTTCACTGTGTAACTATCTTTGGTTTGGATATTAATATTTTTATTAGCCGATAACAAGAATTTTTCTATAAATATTTGGTTAAGTGATTGCATTTTGGGTAAACTAGTAATGGATTCTTTTAATGGTAGGGGAATGGTAGACTTTGGCAGGGATGAAAATTCCGACAGGATTAAAAATCTATTTTATGACCTTTTATCTTCTTCGTTGAAGGGTCTTTTCATTTTTTCTTCTGGTTGAAAAGGCTGGAATAGAGGCTTCAGACTCATTCCTAGTGTTCCGTGTCTCATTATTTTCCTATAGAAAATTTTTTGAGAGAATTTCTCTCCTTATAAAATCTATTAAAAATCAAATTTTGATATCTTTTGTAAAACAGTTTTGGCTATTTTAAAGAATTTTTGAAATTTAATAATTCATAATATCATAAAATTTTCTTTTAATAGCATATTAGTTTTTCTCTAATCCCCACTGGACTGAATTTTTCTTAAGATGAATCCTACAAACCTATCTAATAATAAGAAAGATTTACATCACAGTTGAGATTTCCTAGAAACCTTTGGGACTAAGTTTCATTGAAACGGACCTCTCATTGTATGACTTTTTGTGGATTTCTAACTTTTTAACGTTTATTTGACTCTTTAGAAAGTTTATCCTAAAGATAGTTTGATCTTTAATAAAATCACTTTCTTCTTTTGATATACTATTTAGATAGGGAAAAATAATGTTTTTTTTAAAAATAGTGGTGTGGATGCCATCTAGCTTGGCAACATAAGGTTTTATTTGAGTTTAAAATCTTTAGTTATTACAAAATCATTAATAAAAAAACTCTGTCATTGCAAATATGTGATTTGGGATATTTATAATTTATTTTTAATCTTTCACTTGTTGCAGAGAATAAGGGTGCAACACCTTTTCTAGATACTCTATAGGAATAAATCCTTCTATAATGTAGTTTTTCATCAGAACTTATATAAAATAATGCAATCTTATGAATTTTATAATCTTTATTGATAACAATAGTAATTGACATATGGTAACTTTGGGCTTTAACTACTATAATTGTATTAATTCCTGATTTATTTATAGGAGGTTTCACTAAAGATTCTATTTTTAGAGACTCTATTTCTCTAAGCTCAAATTAATGTGATTTAGGGTATTGGATACATGCTAAAACTTTTAGTATTTTATTAGCAAGTGGTTTATTTCTAGATCATTAAGTCTTTGCTTAACTTGTCTAACTTCTTCTTTTATGTACACTGATTCTGCCTAAAGATCCTGTATTGTTTTTACAGACTTATGTTCTTTAAATTTATTTAATACATTTTTCATATTAAAGGGTTCAATAGTTTCTTTATCAACCTGATGATTAAGAACAATATTCTTTAAGGCTATTAAATATTTTCTCCCAAGAGTTGGATCTTCTAGATGATCTATCATGTTATATAAAGCCTCTTTTTATTTATTACTATTGGTGCTAACATTTATAAAATGACTATCGCAAGTGCAAATGGCACCACTACAGTTAAAATTGTTTGTTGATTAACTACTATCTGAACTATATGCTACATTAAGATGATTATCATCATTAAGACTTTCTTCAAAAGAAAAACTATTTCTAGTTTCATCAAGAATTGAATATAGTTTATCTTTAACTTCATTTCCTAATTCTAACATGTTTATCTTGTCTTTCTTTTTATTTGGAACTCAACAATCTTTTGCCTAATGACCTATTTTTTTGCCGTTCAAACATCTTTCATTATTAATTTTATATTCACCTTTAGAATCTTTTTTGGATATTTTAAATTGTCTCTTATAATAATGAGATTTTTTTAGATTTATCTTTATAATTTTTATGTTGTCTTTTAATCTTCTTGGTAGCTTCCTTTGAAGGGGCTGATAACTTCATATATCCAAAACCTTAACAAAAGCTTCCTAGCTCATTTCTAGCTATTTTATTTTCTCTTGTTAGATGATTTTTAAGTTTAATATCTGTACATAATTCTAGTCCTGAGACATTTATAAAACTTAAAATATCATCATAAGTTAAATAATTATAAGAAATTTTCCCCTTAAATCTATCTTTTAGTTTTGTTTTAACCTTTTCTGCAAATAATGTTGGTAAACCACTTATAAAGTTTTCTTTTCAATAATCATGATTACAATCTTCATTCTTTTCAATAATCATGATTACAATCTTCATTAACCATGACTTTCGGGCTATTCCATAATTTATCTAAATATTCAAAGTTAGTTTTAAATATTTCATTTGTCCTAATCATGCATAGAGACTCTTTTACTCTTAGCATTTCACTAGCAGTGGGACTTACTGATTTTTTACTCTTTAAAGTTCTTGATTCATATTCTACTTTGGGAATTGTTTTTGAGAAATCTACTCTTTTAAATTTTCTTTCAATATCTTCTAATGTTACTTCCCTTTCTTCTATAGATTTGGAGAATTATTATCTAGAAAAGAACATTCTTCTACTTGAAGATGCTTGATTAAAAGATTGGATCTTAGAAATTCTAAGTCTATAGATCCATCTAGATATTGTTTAACTTGTTGAATGTTTGAATTTTTTTCTTCAATTTCTGGCTTTGTTATGGAGTCAAATTGCCAATTATCTTTTATCGATACATTATCCCATTTTATCATTTTTAGGACAAAGGTATTATTATGATTATGATTAGCTTCCAAGAGTAAGACTAATTTTGACCAGCTCTAGGATAGCATAACGCTCTAGCCACTCCTTCTCATACTAATACTCCCATCCCGGCCACTTGGCTCTGATACCATTTGGGGGATGAATCAGGAAAATGTAGAGCAAAGTAACAATTTAAAGTAGTTTATACTTTGAAAGTACTTTAAACTTTAAAATTAACTTTAGAACAACAAAATAAGAGCAAAATAAAAGTGTAGTAAAATTAATTAAAATAGTAGAAAAGTAGAGAAATTTATACTTACAAAAAACTTTTTATTGATTTGAAAATGTAGAGAGATTATAGAGGGAAAATTAGAAATATGGGAAAATGGTAGAGAGTTTTTCTGAGTGAGGAAATTTTCATAACGCTCTCCCTATTATAAGTTGAAAGCCTTAAATTGGCCTCAAAAGTGCTGACTAATATCTAACAAACACTATCTATTTTATATCTATTCATACACTAATACATGTTATTTATTTTACACTTGTCTATGAGCGGATGACGACTATTTACTTGTGTTGCATGTGTCTCTGGCTATTTTCCATAATTATCTTGAACATTTGTCTTTCGATGATTTTGAGAAGACTTGGGCTTTTTTTTCCCTTAAAGATTTGTTCTATTTTTCTTCTAGTCTTTAAACTTTTATTTGTGGGGTCCATTAGTAGCTATTTTTAGCTTTTGAAGGAGTGCTAATAATTTCTTTTAAAACTTTTGTTTGTGGAGTCCACTAATAGCTATTTTTAAATATTGAAGGAGTGCTGGCAATTTCTTTTCAAACTTTTGTTTGTGGGGTCCACAGTAGCTATTTTTAGATTTTGATGGAGTGCTAACAATTTCTTTTCAAACTTTTGCATGTGGGTTCCACCGGTAGCTATTTTTATGATTGATGAATTTAAGAAGGTTGGCATGTATATTTTGATAGATTTTTGAGGCTTTTGAATTTTGGAATCTTGATCATATGCTTTGCCCTGTGCATTTGAAGAATTTTTGAAGTATTTCACGTTCTGCATGTCTTGAATATATGCCATGTACTTGGGAATGTGTGTTTTAGTGTATCAATCCTTTGAGTTGTAGAAGAAGTGTTATTATATCTCTGATGCTGAAGACGTAGTATCTAGTAATTTCAATATCTGCTTTGAAAGGTGAAATTCCTTTCTTAAGGATAACATTTCTGATGATATGCATCTTTTAATGTTTAAATCTCTAGAAGAATAATATATAAAAATCATTTTCTTCGATAGTGTAGAGATGTTATGTACTATCTGAAATTCTGTAAATTTATCCGTTGAAAAATGTGAGAATTTACTGTGAAAATCTTTTATTGAAAAATATAATTTTGTAAATTCACTAAGAATTTATTATTTCAATAGAGAAAATTTGTAATTTTCAAATTCTCAAAAAAAATGCTTTTATTATTATCTGAATGAAAGATTTTGGCTGAGATGGAACTTTTGTCAATATCTATTTTCTAAGATTTATCCTCTCTTTGAAGAATTTTCCTTTTATGGGATCTCACCGATTTTATTTTCATCATTTCGGGTGTCATTATTTCTCTATAAAAATTCTCTAGTCAAGAAATTTGGGAGATAATTACTTTTTTCCTTTATAAATTCTATATTGAAATCAAAACTAGATGATAAAGCTAGCCATCTAGCAAATATCTATTTAGAAATTAAATTTCTAACATCTTTTTGTAAAACATCTTTGGATACTTTGCAATCTACTCTTAGTAAAAATTCTTTATTTATTAAATCATCTTGAAATTTAGTAACACATAGTACTATAGCAAAAATTTCCTTGTTAATAGTACTATAATTCTTTTGAGTATCATTCTAGATTCCCAACACGAATCTTACTGATTGTTCAGTGGTCTCTATGAAAATTCTCTATTTAATAATTCTTCCATATCCTATATCTGAGGCATCAGATACTACAATCATAAGGGCGTCTAGATCCAGTATCCCTAGACATGGAAGCTTTTGAACTATTGATTTAATATTTTTGAACTGTATTAGTGTGCTCTATTCCCCAAGGCACCAGATTTTTCTTAAGACTCTTATAAAGAGGCTTACAAACCTGTCTAATATTAGGAATAAAATCTGCTACATAGTTGAGACTTTCTAAGAAACTTTGAAGCTGAATTTTATCAGTTAATTCATCTAGAAACTTAGAGGAGAATTCTATAGCTCTACAAATGTGTTTATAAGTTCCTTGATATAAGTCATGATCAAGAAATCTATTAGAGGTTTGGAAAAATTTAATATTTTTATCTCTAACTACTAATCCATTTTGTTTGACAATGTTTAAAAAGGTTTGGAGATGTTTAAAGTGTTGGTCAATGTCATCTGAAAATATTAAAATATCATCTATATAGACTATAGATATATGACTATATTGATTGAATATATTTTTCATAATATTATGAAATCCAGATGAAGCATTTTTTAGTCCAAAAGAAATTACATTCCATTCATATTGTCCAAAAGCAACATTGAAGGTTGTTTTATATTTATCTTTTTCTGCAATTTGTATTTGCTAAAATTTTGATTTAATATCAAACTTGCTATAAATATTAGCTTTATAAGTTCTTTTAAGAAGTTCACGTTTGTTAGGTATCGGGCACCTAATTCATTTTAATACTTTGTTAAGAGGCTTATAATTGATAACTAGTCTCGGGGCACCTCTTTCCTTTTCAGTATTATTAGTGACATAAAAGGCTGAATAACTCCAAGGCAATTTAGAAGGTCTAATAATTTTTTTATGTAATAAATCATTAATTTCCTTTTTATAGTATTCCATTAATTCATGGTTAATTTGAATGGGTCTTGCTTTGGTTTGAATAACCCTTTCATCAAATCCCTTAATATAGGGTAATTCGACAATATGCCTTTTTCTTTCCCAAAAGGCATTAGAAAAATTCGAGCAAACTTTCCGCTCTCTAACTTCTTAAAGATTTTTTAATTTTTGCTTCAACTTCCTGGGTTTTTAAAAAGGATTCAATTCTTTTAGTTTTTATATCATCTTTTAAATAATTTATTTTTGCAAAATTAGATCGACTTTAAAGACAATTCTACTTCTTATAAAGTTACTTTCTTCTTTTGATAAACTATTTAGATAAGGAAAAATAATTCTTTTTCTCAAGATAGTGGTATGGATGCCATCTAACTTGGCAGTGTAAGGTTTTATTTGACTTATAAAAGGAAGACCTAAAATTATCTCTTCATTTATATCTTTGGTTATTGCAAAGTCATTTATGAAACAAATTCCATCATTATAGAAGTGTGCACTGTGTAGTTTATAATTTATTTTTAATCTTTCTCCTGTTGCAGAGAATAATTTTGTAGTACTTTTTTTAAGGTACTTAGTGGGGATCGTTCCTTCAATGATGCAGTTTCGATCGACTCCTGTATCTAATTATGCCATATTGTGAATTGTGTAATTTTTATTTATAACTAATGTAATGGGTATATGATAACTTTGGACTTTATCTTTTGTAATTTTGTCAAGTTTTGATTTGTTTTTTAGAGACTTAACATCTTTAATATTCCTTTCTATTTTTAATGTTTCACCAAGCTCTAATTGATATGATTCTTGTTCCTGATTAGATCTTAAATTGTTAGCAAGCAATTCATTACTAAGTCCTTGCTTAACTTTTAGCTTCCTTTTTTAGGTATTGTAATTCCGTTTGAAGTTTTTGTATTATTGTTTCTGATTTTTGTTCTTTAAATATATTTGACACATCTTTCATGTTAGAGGGTTTAATCGTTTCTTTATCAGATTGTTGATTAAGAACAATATCTTTTAAGGCTATTAAATACTTTTTCTTAAAGGTAGGATCTTCTAAATGATTGATTATATCAAATAAGACTTCCTTCTCCTTGTTACTATTGGTAATAATATTTATAAAAAGTATACCGGTGCATTCACAATGATTAGATAATTTATTATTAAGTCTTTCTTTTGAAGAAGAATTGGTTTCATTTTATTCAAAGGTACAACATAATTTATTATTCATTTCTTCTCTTAATTATATGAGATTTATCATGTCTTTCTTTTTATTTAGGACTCTGCACTCTTTAACATTCTTTAGACTTAACATCGCCTGAGTCAAGCACGCTGAGGCGCACTCGAGCTAGGACCTGCACTGAAAGGGTGCAGTAGGCATGAGTATAGTCCACTTGTACTCAGTAGGTATCATAGGCCAACAAAGCAAAATAGTAAATAAAGCACACAAAATATACACTACGGACACATCACCTGTAATCAGAAAATGTCCCACAATGGTAGCCCACACTGCTTACACTAATAGTTCTAATGTATTATATACATTGCAATATCACAACCAGATAGAACATAAGTATGCATCATATCACATATAAGTAGTACAAGGGGTAACATGCATATATAAGATCATTAAATACAAGTAAAAGAAGATAAGACAATTACATAAATGGCAAGTCAATATGGTAGTACAACACAATATAAATAAAATAAAGCAAGTGCAATATATATATATATATATATATATATATATATATATATGATGTACGAGGCTGTCTCACAACCTCCGGGATCATCGCACAATCCCCGTAAGGCAAGCCTTCCAAGCAGGACCCATGGGGGGTTTATCGACCCATACACAGTCTACATATATCATATATCCTTTTTGGCACATCCCTCAGAAAATGTTTTATAAGGTGTTTCAATATCTCCTCCCTGGAACATCCTTCGAGGAAGGTTTTAAAAAGGTGTTACCAATGTTACTTAGGTGTTTCCACGGTAGTACCAATGTTTCATGAATGAGTATTATATGAGATGTAATGCTCACAACCAATCATAATATGTATTTCCACAATCAACCTGATGATATATTTCCACAACAACCCATAATGATACATTTTCATAAACAACCACAATGATATATTTTCAAAACCACGTGAGCTATTATCCACTCATTATTTTCGTTTTATCCATGAATTTCCACATGTCTCATATACCAACAAGTATGAATGTATCATAATATACCAATAGTTCCATATTAGACATTTCAACAACAAAATATTGGTATTCACATGTAGTCAAGGCTACCAACATTACATAGGACCTTACACAGTCACACACATCACATAATATCTCAATTTCAATGATTACATCACATATAGGCCTGTGCTCGGAAAAAACACATAGATAGACATTTTCATTATTATTTCCCACCCTTACTATTGTAATACCCCAAACTTTCTTTAAGTCATTATCATTCCAACGATACCAATTTGATCCAAATCAGGTATCAGAGTAAAAAGTTATGGACGTTTTACAGAGAACTGTCGGAACTGCCCACAAGCGATGGTTAGGTCGACAGACCAACGAGCTAGCAATAGACCGTCGCCCAAGCCATCACATCTAAGGCAGTGAACTTCACTTTTGGTTAAGTGCGACGGCTAGGACCGACGAACCATCGATCTAGTAATGGATTGTCTCCTAAGTCGTCGCAAATGAGGCAGAAAGTTTAGGTTCTAGCCAAATGCAAGGGTCAAGAATGATGGACCGTCGAGCTAGCGACGGACCATCGCCCAAACCATCGCCACTTCCAATCTGTGATTTTAAGCCATTTTTAAAAGGGTATTTAGGTCTTTTTCCCACCTGTTTTAAGCCTTAATTATACCAAACTAGAGCTCATAACTTCATTATTCATCTATAATATCAAATTAGGGTTTCTCTCAAAGATCAATACCCAAGAAAAAGAAATACTAGGTGTTTAATTCCAAGTCAAGAATTTATGCTTTCCTTTACCAATCTGTAAGAAATCATCCACCCAGGTATGTAAAGTGTTGATTCATGGGTTTCTTTCACCCATGAAGCTCAAGAATCCCATTTTAAACTCATGAATTATGATTTCCATGTGGTGGGTTGATTTTAATTATGTTGATGTGGTTGTATGAATCCCAAGTTGGAGTCTTTATATACTTTTCATGAAATTATGCTAGTATGTGGGTTGGAAACTTTTAAATTGAGTTGATTAAAGTAACCATAAT
>NC_061121.1:126070458-126163939 GCF_002878395.1 Capsicum annuum | reverse complement strand
TAAAATGGGATTCTTGAGCTTCATGGGTGAAAGAAACCCATTTTAAACTCATGAATTATGATTTCCATGTGGTGGGTTGATTTTAATTATGTTGATGTGGTTGTATGAATCCCAAGTTGGAGTCTTTATATACTTTTCATGAAATTATGCTAGTATGTGGGTTGGAAACTTTTAAATTGAGTTGATTAAAGTAACCATAATATATAAACTAGTGTATATGCCTAAGCCTAAGGTTATAAATGCAATGTGTTTGATAAAATTCTCAAGAGAATAAAAATCATGCTTTAGGGCTCAATTATGACCAAATTGATGAACCCATGCTTTACCCTTATATTCAAAATGACTTCTATGTTATTGTTATGCATTGAAATTGTTTGATGGATTGTTCCTGAGATTAGCCCTATGAAATTATGACATGTTTATATGGATTCCTATTCATGTACCAAACCATGATAATCAAGTACCTCATGAAAATTCCCCAATGATTGTATTATGGATTGTTGATTATTATTGTGAGTCTAGGAAGTGTCATATCTTGTCAGTTTTATGCTATCGAGTACTGGGGCTACTTGTACTCAACAATTTAGCTATGTGGCTAGAGCCAGTGTCAATTTTCAAGATGCTCTCAGTCAAGCCATGGTCAGTAGAATTCAGTCAAACTCATGACTCAGGAAAACTCAGAAATCCCAGTAATCTCAGTAACTTAGTAATCTTAGTAATATTTCATTAGTCAGTGGAACTCACTGAACCCAGTATAGTATAGTTCAGTTAATCATGTTTCAGTGTCTATTCAGATGGGAGTAGGAATTAGCACCGAGTGAACCCAAGGATGAGGGCACACATTGATAGTTGAGGGTGTGATCCTTAGAAGTAAATCCTTGCATTCCGAAATATATAGCCAGCATAGGTTGAGACATCAACACTAAAATATGAGGGTTGATGAAGTGGATTAACACTATTAGATGAGGGTTCCATCTTTCTCTTTTGAGGACACTATCAGATGAGGGTCACCCATAACTTGTCTTTACCAGTGGTGTGGTATTGACACCCTTCCAATTGGGGTTATAGGTTAGACCCCAATTTAGATATAATAACTTATTTGGGGCATGTTGGTTAGATGACTACTTCCCATAGTTACAATCTCAATCTTAGTAATAGAACTCTGATAGTTCTACAAAATTCAGGACTGTCAGATACAGTTACCCAGTTCAGTACGGAACTCAGCTAGTTCCATCAGAAATAGGACTGTCAAACATAGTGATTCAGATAATATTACATTAGTTATTTGAAACTTATGTTATCAGTATTCAGATTCAGTGATGTCATGATCTCAGTTACAGTTCATGTATTTATGCATGTATTCTCATGTTCATGTTATTCAGTCAGTTAGTATTGTTCATGCATATAAACCCCTTGCATTCAGCCTACCTCACTTGTATACCAGTATATTCAATCATATTGACACATTTACGCTATGGTATTTTTTACCATAGGTTTAGAAGCACGAGCTCCGGAGCATCCTTAGTAGATCAGACATTCAACAGCCAGACTAGTAGTGAGTTCTCATTATTTGAGGATAGCATAATTATTTTATTACTTTATATTTCAATAGTCTGGAGTTAGTTAGGAACATGTCCTATCAACTCCACAGTTTTTAGATAGTTTAGAGGCTTTCAGACTAGCATGTTCAGACAGTTATTTTAATTTTTGTATGGTGATACTGTATTATTTAGATGTTATGTTTTATTAGATATTTGAACCTTATGGCCCTTCAGTTTTTTATCAGATATCATTCATGCATTAGCTTGTGGTCCTTTTTGGTCATGATCACCGTGTGGCATTTCGAGTACTAGATTTGGGGCGTTACAAACGTGATATCAGAGCCTAAGGTTCAATAGTGTCCTAGGAAGTCTAAAAGCCATATCTAATAGAGTCTTTTTCATCGGTGTGTTGCGCGCCATATTTATGTACAGGAGGATATAAGATGTTTTTGGAACAGTTTCCTTTCTTTCAGTATTCATGTCCTGCTAGTGAGCATGAGCTCAAATTTAACCCTTAGTCTAATCCATTTCTCCCTTTCATTTACAGAATATGCCTCCCAAAAGAAGAAACAAAAATTAGATAGCCCCTCAGCCTGTCTAAGTAGATCCCTTGGACGAACATATTTTGTCATTCAGAGTTCAGAGCTGCATTCACTACTCTTGCTAATTCAGTTGCTTCCCAGAATGAAAGACCAGCTATCATTTTGGCCAACCCCATGACCAATTCAGCTGCAGCTAGGATTCGATACTTCACCTAAATAAATCCATCATCCTCTTTCGGGTCTAAGTTAGATGAGGACCCTCAAGAATTCCTTGATTAGGTGCAGAAGGTTATAAATATTATGGGATTTACTGCTTGTGAGAGTGCGGAGCTAGCTACAAATCAGTTTTAGGATGTGGCTCACACATGGTTCAAGTAATGGAAGGCAGAGAGGGCCACAGATATAGGGCCTATTGAGTGGGAGGAGTTTGCCACTGCAGTTTTAGATAGATTCTTTCCCCTAGAACTGAGAGAAGCTAAGGTGTTAGAGTTCATCAACCTCAAGAAGGGCAACAATTCAGTGAAAGAGTATTCTCTTAAGTTTACTCAACTATCTAGATATGCTCCTCATATGGTAGGAGATAGCAGGGATAAGATTAGTAAGCTTGTTTCTAGGGTGAATCATAGTATAGTCAATGAGTGTAGATCTGCAATGCTGATAAGTGAGATGGACATAGCTAGGCTTATGATCCATGCTCAATAGATAGAAGAGTAGAAGATTAAGATGAAAGAGAAGTAGAATAAAAGAGCTAGAATCGGTAGCTTCAACTTCAATCAGCCTAAGTTAGACGGTGAAAATCGTTCTCAGTTCCACCTAAAGTCATCCTTCCAGCTCCTTCCTTAGCCAGTGCTCCAGTTCCTAAGTTCAAGGATGGTAACAAAGATAGGTCCCCAGGATCTAAGACTCAGAGAAGTGTTGGCAGTGTTCGAACCGATCCTCTTTGCCAGCCTTGTAGTAAGAACCACAAGGGTATTTGCAGAGATGGCAGTGATGTGTGTTTCGGATGTGGTAAGCCTAGCCACAGAGTTAGAGATTGTCCCCAGTCAGGATTTAAGGGTCAGTAGAACCGTTCCTTAGTTCAGTCCGGTCGTCCTAATCAGCAAGGTGTCACTTTCAGTGCAACCAGTGTGCAGCGCCCAAATAGACTCTATGCACTTCAGTCCCGATAGGATCAGGAAAATTCTCCTGATGTGGTTACTGGTATGTTACAGATCTTTCACTTTCATGTTTATGCTTTGCTAGATCTTGGTGCTTCTTTGTCTTTTGTTACTCCTTATATAGCAGTTGATTTTTGAGTCAGTCCTGAAATTCTAGTAGAGCCCTTCTCAGTATCTACCCCAGTGGGTAAAACTATCATAGTCCAACGGGTATACAGAAACTATTTGGTTATGATATTTTAGAAAGTCACATCAGCAGACTTAGTCGAATTAGAGATAACTGATTTTGATGTCATTCTCGGCATGGATTGTCTTTATTCCTACTATGCCACAGTCGACTACAGAAATAGAGTTTTCCAATTTTAGTTTCCAAATAAACCTATCCTAGAGTTGAGGGGGAGCACTTCAGCTTTCAGGGGTCTGCTTATTTCTTACCTTCGGGCACATAAAATGATATCTAAGGGATGTGCCTATCATCTTGTTTGATTTAAGGACACTAGTTCCAAAATTCCCAGTCCCAAATCAGTCCCAGTAGTGAATGAATATTCAGATGTCTTTCCTACAAATTTTCCAGGAATTCCTCCCGAAAGGGGAATAGATTTCGGCATTGATCTTCTTCCAGATACTCAGCCTATATTTATTCTTCTATATAGAATGGCACCAGCAGAACTCAATGAATTCAAGGAATAGCTAAAGGATCTCCAAGACAAGGTATTAATCAGACCCAGTATGTCCCCGTGGGGTGCACCAGTCTTATTCGTACGGAAGAAAGACAGTTCTCTCAGAATATGTATAGACTACTGTAAACTCAATAAAGTCATGGTCAAGAACAAATATCCACTTCCCAGAATTGATGACTTGTTTGACCAACTTTAGGATGCCAGTTACTTCTCTAAGATAGACCTCAGATTAGGCTATCATCATCTCAGAGTCAGAGAATGTGACATTCCAAAAATAGCTTTCTGAACTCGGTATGGTCACTTCAAATTATTAGTCATGTCCTTTGGTCTTACCAATGCCCCAGAATTTTTCATGGACTTAATGAATCGTGTGTTCAAAAAGTACTTAGACACGTTCATCATAGTTTTCATAGATGATATTCTTGTCTATTCTCGTAGCGTGCATGATCATATAATCCATCTCAGAATAGTATTGCAGACTCTCAAAAATCATCAGCTGTTTGCCAAATTCAATAAATACGAGTTTTGGCTATGGTAAGTAGCATTAATTGGTCATATCATTTCCGGTGATGGCATTAGAGTTGATCCTCAAAAGACCAAAGCGGTAAGAAACTAGCCTCTCCTTGTCACTCCATCAGATATTAGGAGTTTCTTGGGTTTTGCCCTCGACTCACCTCAGACCCAATTTTAGCTCTTCTAGACAGTTCAGATGAGTTCGTGGTGTACTGTGATGCATCTAGAGTCGGTTTGGGTTATGTCCTCATGCAGCATAGTAAGGTCATAGCCTACACCTCCAGACAACTTAAGCCCCATGAGAAGAATTATCCTACTCATAACCTTGAGTTAGCAGCCATAGTTTTTGCCTTGAATATTTGGAGCCATTAATGTCTTTCCTCAAAAAGACCTTAATCTTCAATAGAAAAGGTGTTAAAGCTCTTGAAAGATTATGACATGAGTGTCCTTTATCATCCGGGAAAGGACAATATAGTGGCCAACACTCTCAGTAGACGGTCTATGGGTAGTGTTGCTCATGTTGAAGACAACAAGAAAATGCTAGCTCAGGATATCCATTATTTTACCAGACTAGTTGTCCGCTAAGTCGATTCAGTAGAAGGCAGTATATAGGTTTAGAATAGCTTAGAATCATCCCTAGTTTTTGAGGTGAAAGAAAAGCAGGATAGGGATTCCTGTCTTGTTAAGGTGAAAGAATCAGTCAAAGATTAGAAATTAGAGATTTTATCCCAAGGGGGAGATGGTGTTTTGCGTTGTCAGGGTCATTTCTGTGTTCCAGGTATAGATGACTTGAGGCAATGAATTCTTGCAGAAGTGCATGGTACGCGCTACTCGATTCTTCCATCTAAGACGTACCATGATTTGTGGGAGATCTATTGGTGGAGTGGGATGAAGATAGATGTTACAGAGTTCATGGCTAAATTCTTTACATGTCAGTAGGGTAAGATAGAGCATCAAAAGCCTAGTAGGTCTATGCAGGAGTTCAGTATTCCTACTTGGAAGTGTGAAAAAGTGAACATGAACTTTGTAATGGGTTTGCCTCGTACTTATCACCAACATGATTCACTCTGGGTTATTGTAGACAGGATAACCAAATCAGCTCATTTTCTTTCAGTCCATACATCTTATTCAGCCGAGGATTATGCCAAACTCTATATTAGGGAGTTGGTCAGATTGCACAGTGTTTCGTTGTCAATTGTCTCAGATTGAGGTACCCAGTTCACCTCTCACTTCTGGAAAACATTCTAAAAAGGTCTTGGTACCTAAGTTTATCTCAGTACAACCTTTCATCCCCAGAAAGGTGGTCAAGCAGAAAGGACCATTCAGGTATTAGAAGATATGCTGCGAGCATGTACAATTGATTTCAAGGGTAGTTGGGATGATCACTTGCCTTTGATTTAGTTTTCATACAACAACTATCATTCCAATATTCCGATGGCTCCATTCAAAGTTTTCTATGGTAGGAGATGCAGATATCCAATTGGTTGGTTCAAAGTTAGTGAGGCCTCAGTTATAGGGACTGACTTAGTATTCGATGCCTTAGAGAAAGTTCAGTTGATCAGAGAATGAATCAAGACAGCTTAGAGCCGACAGAAATCATATGTAGATGTGCACAGAAAGGATCTCGAGTTTGAGATTGGTGATAATGTGTACTGAAAAATTTCTCCCATGAAGGGAATAAAGCGGTTTGGCAAAAAGGGAAAGCTTAGTCCCCGATATGTCAGTCCCTTCAAAATTCTCAGTCGTTTCGACAAGGTAGCTTATGAGCACGCATTGCCTTCAGATCTAGCCTTTGTTCACCCAGTGTTCCATATCTCCTTGCTATAGAAATGCATAGGTGACCTAGCAGTTATAGTCCCGATAGAGGGCTAAGACATTCAGAACAACCTTTCTTTAGACGAGATCCCAATCGAAATTCTTGAATACCAGACTCGCAAACTGAGGAACAAAGAAGTCCCTCTAGTCAAATTTCTTTGGCAGAATCAGTCCGTTGAGGGAGCTACTTCGGAAGTAAAGGCAGACATATGGACCAAGTATCCTCACTTCTTCTTTGCAAACTCAGACTAAGACCAAGGTAATAGATTTCCTCAAGCTTATTCAGTTTTATGTTTAGATTTAAGTTATAAACATGGTATCAAATACCTTTGCATATCTAATCATATGTTCATGTATCATGTCAGTCACATATTCATGCATCAGATATGCATTCTCATCATGAGAAACTCAGCTTCTCAATAATTTTAGTCATGCATTCATGAAGACTATCCGTCACATATCAATGCAACAGACATGCATATTCAGTATGAGATTTCAGTATATCAGAAGTTTTAGTCATATATACATGCTCAAATGTTCACGTCCCTTAAGTAAGATCAATCTATCATCTTTCCCAATCTAGTCAATCCCATTCGAGGTTGAATGTTCCTAAGGGGAAGATATTGTACTACCCCAAACTTTCTTTAAGTCAAATCTAATCTCCAGAAGAGTTAGTGATGACTTCCTAAATGATTAATTTTTAAATCATTTAATGTATCAGAGCAAGAAGTTATGTACGTTTTAAAAAGAACTATCAGAACTGCCCAGAATTGACGGTCAGGCCAATGGACCATTGAGCTAGCGACGGATCATTGCGTAAGCTATCGTGACTAAGGCAGTGAACCCAACTTCTGGTTAAGTCTGAAAGCCAGGATAGATGGACCATCGAGCTAGTGAAGGACCATCGCCCAAGCCATCGTAGAAGAGGAATAAAGTTCAGGTTCAGGCCAAATGCGATGGTCAAGACCGACAAACCATCGAGCCAGCGATGAACCGTCACCTAAACCGTCTACACTTCCGATCAGAAATTTTAAGCCATTTTTAAAGGGGGATTTGGGTCTTTTTCTACCCATTTTTACCATTGATTATACCAGAATAGAGCTCATAACTTTATTATTCATCTCTAACACCAAATTAGCGTTTCTCTCAAAGATCAATCCCCAAGAATAAGAAACCCTAGGTGTTTAATTCCAAGTCAAGAATTCAAGCTTTCCTTTACCAATCTTCAAGAAATCATCCACCTAAGTATGTAAAGTGTTGATTCATGGGTTTCTTTCACCCATGAAGCTCAAGAATCCCATTTTAAACTCATGAATTGTGATTTCCATGTGGTGGGTTGACTTTAATTATGTTGATATGGTTGTATGAATCCCAAGTTGGAGTCTTTATGTACTTTTCTTGAAATTATGATAGTATGTGGGTTGGAAACTTTTAAACTGAGTTAATTAAAGTAGCCATGATGTATGAACTAGTGTATTTGCCTAATCCTAAGGTTATGCATGCAATGTGTTTGAAAAATGCCCAAGAGAATAAGAATCATGCTTTAGGACTCAATTATGACCAAATTGATGAACCCATCTTTACCCTTATGTTCAAAATGACTTCCATGTTATTGTTATGCATTGAAATTGTTTGATGGATTGTTCATGAGATTAGCCCTATGAAATTATGCCATGTTTATATGCATTTCTATTCATGTACCAGACAATGAAAATCAATTGCCTCATAAAAATTCCCCAATGATTGTATTATGGATTGTTGATTATGGTGGTGAGTCCAGGAAGTGTCATGTCTTGTCAGTTTCATGCTATGGAGTCCTGGGGATACTTGTACTTGACAATTTAGCTGTGTGCATAAAGCCAATATTAGTTTTCAAGATACTCTCAGTTAAGCCATGCTCAGTAGAATTTAGTCAGACTTATGTCTCAGGAAAACTCAGAAATCCCAGTAATCTCAAAAATATCAGTAATCTCAGTAACTCAGTAATCTTAGTAGTATTCCGTCAATCAGCGGAACTCACTGAACCCAGTCCAGTTCAGTTCAGTTAATCATGTTTAGTGTCTATTCAGATGAGTGTAAGAATTAGAACCGAGTGAACCTAAGGGTGAGGGCACATACTGACAGTTGAGGGTGTGATCCTCAATAGTAAATCCTTGCATTCCAGAACTATGTAGCCAGCATAGGTTGAGACATCAACACTAAAATATAAGGGTTGATTAGGTGGATTAACACTGTTAGATGAGGGTTCCACTATTCTCTTTTATGGATACTATCAGATGAGGTTTACCCACAGCTTGTCCTTACCAGTGGCATGGTATTGACATCCTTCTAATTGGGGTTATAGATTAGACCCCAACTCAGTTATAGTAACTTATTTGGGGCATGTTGGTTAGATGTATACTTCCCACAATTACAGTCTCTGTCTCAGTCTCAGTAATAAAACTCCGATAGTTTTACAAAATTCAGGACTGTCAGATACAATCACCCAGTTCAGTACAAAACACAGTTAGTTCCATCAGAAACAGGACTGTCAAACACAGTCATTCAGATAATAGTATATCAGTTATATGAAACTTATATTATCAGTATTCAGATTTAGTGATGTCATGATCTCAGTTACAGTTCACGTATTCATGCATGTATTCTCATATTCATGTTATTCAGTCAGTTAGTATTATTCATGCATATAAACCCCTTCCATTTAGCCTACCTCACTTGAATACCAGTACATTCAATTGTACTGATGCATTTGCTCTATGGTATTTTTAACCATAGGTTCAGAAGCACCAGCTCCAGAGCATCCTTAGTAGATCAGACGTTCAGCAGCCAGACTAGCAGTGAGTCCTCATCATTCGAGGATAGCATAATTATTTTATTACTTTATTATTTCAGTAGTCCAGAGTTAGTTGGGGACATGTCCCATCAACTTCACAGTTTTTAGATAGTTTAGAGGCTTTCAGACTAGCATGTTCTGAACATTATTTTAGTTTTGGTGTGGTGATACTGTATTATTCAGATATTATGTTTTATCAGATATTTGAACCTTATGGCCCTTCACTATTTTATTCCGCATTTACACAGTATGTTATGCAGTGCTCAGTACAAGTATCAGTCATGGGTTAGCTTGTCGTCCTTGGGGTCATGAGCACCGTGTGACGTTTCGGGTACCAGATTCGGGGTGTTACAAACATGTATTTTGTACAATCATTTACTATCCAGCCCAGTCAGAAATAGTTAAGTCATAACCTACCTCAAAAGATGAAATCGATCCGCTACACATCAAATTCACAATATTATTTTTTCACTAAAAATCTATAACTCTACTAAAAATATCAAATATGTAATATACACATCAAAACAAAACCAACGACACCCATATTGACTACTTTTGATTCAGAGTCAAAACAAACCCCCAAAATAGGTTTCCGAAAAAGAAGGGAAAGATTGAAACTCTACTTCAAAAATATGTTTCCCATATTTTAGGAATCTACAGCTGAAAATCCAAGTCAAATCGAGTAAAAAAAGAGGTTCAAATTAAAGAAAAGCCATTTTTAAGATTTATCGGGTCAAATATTTGAAATTTAGGTTAAAATCAAGAATCAGAGTTGTTTTGAAAGTTAAATTGACAAAATACTAGTAATTATAAGATAAAAATATTATTCAAGTGAAAAGAAGTGAAATTGAGGTTTAAAATCAAGCCCCAAGATTTTTGGGATTTTGAGAAATTAATTAAGAAATTTCTAAGCAAAGAGTGAATTCTTACCTTAAATCGTAATAAAACCAAGAAATAGGTGTTAATCTAGCTTTCCAAGCTCTCACAAACATTACTTTTAAGATTCCACAATATTTTAGGGATTAACTCTCAAGAGGAAAGATGAAAAATGAGCAAAATGGGTCGAAAAGGGTTTTTATATTGCAGACTTCAAGTTCACTCCGAACTTCAACGGGGGTGTCCGAGATTCATTTGGAGTCCAATATATGCAAACGAACTATTAAACTATGCTCAATTAGATGTTTCAGATGCGTTGGCGAAGTCAAATTTTCAAGAAAATTTCATTTTTAAAAAGTTAACCCTTGAAATTTGAAATCGTAATTTTCCAAACCGAGGGTCAAAAAGAGATTTAAAAGCCGTAAAATCACACCAAACATCTTATCATCCTAAATTTGACATTTTGAATCTTCTGGAAAAGTTGGATTTTCCATCTTAGGCCATTTTGACCAAATGTGTGCCCCACACCCATATTCTCAATTTTTCAACTTTCTAATCAATGGGTTGAAAGGAGCTTGGGTACACCAAAACCCAAACCAAAGATCTACCTAACCTAACATCGATATTCCCGAGTTGCTGGTGCACTTCGTTCAACCATCCATCGCATAGATCAAAAGATATCCCCACAAGTCTAAAATCAGGTTCTCAAAACCATCAAAAACCATAATAACATATAAATGGTGCAAAAATGCATCGAAAACCATGTCAATCACTCACACACCCCAGAAATATCATATTGCAACTAAGGGGAGGGGTAAAATAGTCAAATCACACATAATCATAACTTTTACACATTTCATCATATTTTTATATCGTTACATCATCCACCGCTAAAAATCTAGTTCGTCCTCGAACTAAGGCAAAGAAATACCTGAATTAATGAAGAGATGAGGATGAGAACTACATATATAAGAATCAATCTCCCAAGTAGCCTCATCTAAAAGTCGATGTTGCCACTGAACCTTTACAATAGGGATAACTATAAAGCGCAACCGTCTATCATCCTTCAAAATGGAGACCGGCTCCTCAATAAAGGATAACCACTCATCTAACTAAATTCAATACCAACGAATGACATATGGCTCATCATGAATATAGAAAGAAGCATAGAAACATGAAAAACTTAATGAACAACTGAAAGATCATGGGGCAAAGCCAACTCATAAGCCACATCACCAACAGTCCGAAGAATCTCAAATGGATCAATATACCTGGGGCTAAGCTTGCCCGTCTTTCCAAACCTAATCACACCCTTCATGGGTGAAACTCAAAGAAATACATGATCACCAACACCAAATCTCAAGGCACAAAGTCTAAAATTAGCATAACACTTCTGCCTACTTTGAGCCACACTAAGTCTATCCAGAATGACCCAGACTCTATCCAAAGACTTATAAAGCTAGTCCGTACCTTGAGGTGTCACCTCTAAAACATCAAACCAACCTATTGGGGAGAAACCACGCCTATGATACAATGCGTCAAAAGAAGCCATATCAATACTGGAATGGTAGCTATTATTATATATAAACTCTGCTAAAGCAAAATATTGCTCCTATTGGCCACCAAAATCCATCACGCATGCACAAAGCATATCCTCCAAAACTCGGATAGTCCTCTTTGAGTGACCATCAGTCTGGGGGTAAAACACTGTATTGAGATCCGCTTGAGTACCGAACTCATCCTGAAAAGTATTCCAAAAGTGAGATGTGAACATAGGATCTCGATTTGAATTACTGGACACCAGAACACCATGGAAACACACAATCTTATGAATATAAATACAGATCAATCTCTCAGCATAGAATGAAACCTGAACCAGAATAAAATAAGCTGACCTGGTCAATCGATACACGATGATCCAAACACTATCTTAAGCGTGAGATGTACAAGGAAAATCAGTCATAAAGTCCATGGTGATCCATTCCTACTCCCACTCGGGAATAGGTAACCTCTGAAGAAACACACCATGCCTTAGATGCTCGGCCTTCACCTATTGATAACATAGACAGTGAGCTACAGAATTTACCACATCTCCTCTCATACCACCCCACCAATAATGCTACCTTAAATTATTATACATCTTAGTCATACTTGGATAGATAGAATATCTAGAACAATGAGCCTCCTCCAAGATCAACCAAATTGAATCACTCACTCTCGACACACAAACTCGGTCGCCAATTTTTTAAAATTCATCTAAATCAAGTGAAGCTTCCTTAGCCTCCCCACTCAACACCTTATCTTGAATCAACCCCAATCCAACATCATCAAATTGATGAGCTCAAATCAGGTCTATCAAAGAAGATCTAGCCTACATAAATGCCAAAACATGCTCAGGTGTCAAAATATCAAGCCTAACTATTTGGTTAGCTAAAGACTGAACCTCTAAGTCTAAAGGCCTCTCCTGGGTCAAAAGATGCACCAAGCTACCCATGCTAGTTGACTTTCAGCTCAAGGCATCCGTAACCATATTAACCTTGCCTAGATGGTAGAGAATAGTCATGTCATAATATTTAAGAAACTCAAGCTAATGGCGCTGCCTCATATTAAGATCTGTCTAGGTGAAGAAGTACTGAAGGCTACGATGATTTGAGAAGATATCACAATGGACTCCATAGAAGTAGTGCCTCCACAACTTCAAGGTAAACACAACTCCACCTAACTCTAAATCATAGGTAGGATAATTTCTCTCATGAGGTTTTAATTAATGAGACACATAAGCAATCACCTTACTCTCCTGCATAAACACAACACCTAACCGAACACCTGAAGTATCAAAAAAGATGGTAAAACCTACACCCTCCTTGGGTAAAGTCAACATAGGAGCTAAAAGCCAATAAATCCTTCAGCTTTTTAAAGCAGTCCTCACAAGTATCGGACCACTAAAAAGAAATATTCTTCTGGGTCAACTTGGTCAGTAGAGCTGCAATGGATGTAAAACCCTCAACAAAACACTAATAATAGTATGCTAAGCTAATAAAACAATGAATCTCAATGGGCGAAGTAGGTCTATCCCAATCACGAACCACTGCAACCATGATTAGATCAACCATAATACCTTTCTTAGTCACTACATGACCAAAAAAGAAACAAACTCCAATCGAAACTCACATTTTTGAGAACTTAGCATATAACTTCTTATCCCTTAATCTCTAAAGCACAATCCGCAAATGCTCTTCATGATCAACCTCACTCTTGGAATACACCAAGATATCATCTATAAACAGAATAATAAAGAAGTCAGGATATGGTCAAAACACCCGATTCATCAACTCCATGAATGTGATAGGGGCATTGGTAACCCCAAAAGACATGACCAAGAACTCATAATAACCATATCAACTTTGAAAAGTTGTCTTTAGAATATCTAAAGCTCTAATCCTAAACTTGTAATAACCCTACCTCTAATTAATCTTTGAAAACACTGCAACACCCTGAAGCTGATCAAATAAATCATCAATGTCAGGATGAGGATACTTATTATTAGTTGTCACCTTATTCAAATATTGATAATAAATGCATATCCAAATAGACCTATCCTTTTTCTTCAAAAACAAGGTAGGCGCACCCCAAGGTAAAATACCAAGTTGAATAAATCCCTTATCCAATAACTGCTGCAACTAATCCTTTAGTTCTTTTAACTCTGCTGGGGCTATCCTATAAGGAGAAATAGAAATAGGCTTGGTGGCCAGCTCAACATTAATAGCAAAATCAATATCTTAATTCAGAGGGATACCAGACAAGTCCATAGGAAACACATCCATAAACTCATGGATAACACAGACAGAATCTAAGGAAAGAAGCAATACAACACCAGCGTCACAAATGAGCCAAGTAATATAAACATCCCCTCTCAACCAATTTACGAGCCTAAACATAAGGTATAATCCTTTTAGGGACCGAATGAAGTGCACTCTTCCAAGCTATCTTTGGCACACCCGGCAAAGCTAAAGTCATAATCTTATCAAAACAATCTAAGATAATATGATAAGGATCCAACCAATTCATACCCAAAATAACATCAAAGTCAACCATATCTAACACAAGAAAATCTACCAAAGTCTCACGCCCGACGAAAGTCACAACATAAGATTGGTACACCAGATACTCCACTAAAAAATTACCTACCAGGGTAGATAAATGAATAGGCATGGCAAGAGGCTTACTAACAAAATTAAAACCCAAAGCAAAATACATAGACATGTAGAAAAAAATCAATTTAGGATCAAATAACATAGATGTAGGTCTGTAAAAACGGGGAAGATACCTGTGATCACAACATCTGAAGCCTCTATCTTAGGTTTGGCTAGTATAGTATAACACTATCCACAACTACCAACTGGCTAAGTAGACCCACAACTACCACCACAAGCTCTACCATCTTTACCTCTCGCACCTTTGGTAGAATCCCGACCTCTCACAAATGAAACAGGAGTAGCTCTAAACACACGAAGAGAATAGTTCTTAGCCTGATGGCCAATCTTATCACACACACAACAACCTCTATAACTAGTTCCAATAGGATAATGTATAACTGGGCCCGAACGGCCACCCTAAACTGCTGAACTAGAAAATCCACCACCTATACTTTATAAAGTCACCTACACTGGACTACCTTGATATCTAAGAGAACTTCTAAAATCTCTACCTTAATAGGTCTGACTCCTGACCTCAGCAAAATATTGCACCTTTTTGGAGACTCCATGAGATTCACTAAGAATATCCTCTATCATCTTAGCATGATCCATAATACTCTCAAAAGAAGCCCTAAATACAAACATTTAAGATGTAGCCAACTGAAGTAAAAACCTCCAAACCTTTCATGAACTTTTGAACCTTCTTAGTATCGATGGAAATGCTATTATAGGAATATCTAGATAGGGCATAGAAGTATTGCTTCTAGTCCACAACTATCATTGAGACCTGCTCCAAATGATCAAACTCGTACCTTATAGTATATCTCAAATTAAAAGGCATAAATCTCTGTAAGAAGGCATCAACAAACTGATCCCAAGTCATTTTAGGAGAATCACAAAGTCTACAACTCACAAACAACCTCCACTAATCTCTAACACCATATCTCATTTGATAGGTCGTATAAGCAACACCATCCATGCAAAAAGAGTGAAACTAAACTTAGAATACAAGGTATGAAAGAACTTTGCTCGATAAAGAATAAAATAAGGAAGGTCTTCAAAAGTTGTTCTATAACCTCTCAAAGATAGATACAAACGTCTACATACTAATCCACGAGACTCTATTAGACATTTCATTCTTACACCATTGCGACCAATGAAACCTGACTGCTCTGATACCAATTTATCATACCTAAAAATGAGGGTCATGATGTCACTTTTTCGAGTGTACCTTGACAAGTAAGCCTATCACCTAAATTGATATAAAAAGAGAAAAAAATAGAAATATCCCTAGGTAAAAATTTTAGAGTGAAGACAAACCATATAAGTAATCATAACAATGCAAAAAAGACTATGCAAAATAGCGATCATGCCCAATACCAGGTATCAACCGTGTAAGAACTACTAATACAATCCATGAGTCAAATACATTAGAAAAATAACCACAAAGAAAGAATATCTGTCTCTGAATACTAATAAAAAAATAAATACTATAGAAAGATAGAGGTGAACTCCAAATGCATGAATGTCTAACCGCTACCTTGGAAGCTCTAATAATCGCTCGAGTCAAGAAAATTAAGGTGCACTCGAGATATGACCTGCACCAAAAGGGTACAGTAGGCATGAGTATCATCCACTTGTACTCAGTAGGTATCATAGGTCGACCAAGAAATGTAGTAAATAAAGCATACAAAATATACACTAATGGCACATCACTTGCAATAAAAAACGTCCCATAATGGTAGCCCGCACTGCTTGCACTAATAGTTCAAATATATCACATATATTACAACATCACAACCATATAGAACACAAGTATGTATCATATAACATATAAGTATAACAAGGGGGAACATGAATATACAAAATCATCAAATACAGGTAAAAAAGATAAGATAATTACATAAAATAGGAAGTCAATATGGAAGTACACCACAATATAAAAATAATAAAGTAAGTGCAATGTATATGATGATAATGATGATGATGATGAACAAGGTCATCGCACATCTTCCGAGATTATCGCACAATCCCCGTATACACCTACGGAGATAAGGCTCCTATTGCAGGACCTATGAGGGGTTCGTAAACTCGTATACAATCTATATATCTCATATATCCTTTCCGACACTTCCTTTGAAAAGGGTTTTATAGGTATTATGATATATCCTCCCCGACACATCCCTCAGGAAGGGTTTTAAAAGGTGTTTCTAGTGTTACTCAAGTATTGTTGTGGTGGTACCAGTGTTTCAAGAATGAGTATGATAAGATACATAATGCTCACAACCAATCACAATGAGTATTTCACAATTAACCACATGATATATTTCCACAACCAACCACAATGATACATTTTCATAACCAACCATAATGATACATTTTCACAACCATGTGATCCAATATCCACACATTATTTTTGTTTCATCCATGAATTTCCACATGTCTCATATACCAATAAGTATGAATGTATCACAATACACCAATAGTTCGACATTAGACATTTCAATAACACAATATAGTTACTAACATGTATTCAAGGCTACCAACATCACATAGGACCCTACACAGTCACACACATCACATAGTATCTCAATTTTGACAATTACATCATATATTAACCCGCACGAGCAAAATACATAGATATTCATTTTCATGATTAGTTCTCACTCTTAACATATATTTTGTATCATCATTTACTATCCAACCCAGTCAAAAAGAGTTAGTCCATAACTTACCTTAAAAGCTAAAATCAATTTGCTACACTTTGAACCCAAGATCTTATTTTTCACAAACAACCTCAAACTCCACTAAAAACATCAAATATAGAATCTATGCAAAAAAAAATTCAACAACACCTATATTGACTACATTTGGTTCGGGGTCTAAACGGACCCCCGCAATGGGTTTCAAAAAAAGAAAGGCAAAATCAGAACTTTACTACAAAACACGTTCCCCATATATTTAGAAATCTACATCTAAAAATCCAAGTCAAATCGAGTAAAAAATGAGTTTTAAATTGAAGAAAACTATTTTTAAGCTTTACAGGGTAAAATCTTTAAATCTGGGTTAAATCAAGAATCAGAGTTGTTTTGAAGGTTAAATTTATAAGAAACTAGTAATTATAAGATAAAAATATTTTTCAAGTGAAATAAGTAAAATTGGGGTTTAAAATCAAGCCCTAAGAATTTTGGGATTTTGAGAAATTAATCAAGAAATTTCTAAGAAAAAGGTGAATTCTTAACTTAAATCCGTAATAAAACCAAGAAATAGGTGTTAATCTAGCTTCCCAAGCTCCCACAAACTTTACTTTTAAGATTTCACACTATTTTAGGGTTTAACTCCCAAAAGACAAGATGAAAAATGAGCAAAAGAGGCCAAAAAGGGTATTTATATTGTAGAAAATCAAGTTTATGCACAAGATTTTTCTCTTCAAGTTCACCCTAGACTTCTACGGGGGTGCCCAAAATTCATTTGAAGTACGATATATGAAAACAAACTATGCAACCATACTAAATTTGATGTTCCAAATGCGTTGGAGAATTCAAATTTCCAAAAAAAAATCATTTTCAAAAAGTTAACCCCCGAAACCTAAAATCATAATTTTCCAAATCGAGGGTCGAAATGAAATTTAAATGCCGTAAAATCACACCAAACGTCTTACCATCCTAAGCTCGATATTTCAAATCTTCTAAAAAATTTAAATTTTCCATCCGAGATCATTTTGACCAAATGTGGGTCCCGCACCCATATTCTCAATTTTCTAACTTTCTAATCAATAGGACAACATGATCTTGGGTGCACTAGAACCCGAACCAAAGGTCTACCTAGCCTAAAATTAATATTTTGAAGCTGTTGGCACAGTCCGTTCAGTCATCCATTGCACAGATCAAAAAATATCCCCATAAGACTAATATAAGGCTCTCGAAGCCATCAAAAATTACAATATCGTATAAATGGTACCAAAATACATCTAAACCATGTCAATCACTCCCACACCCCAGAAATACCATATTGAAACTATGGAGAGGTCTAAAATAGTCAAATCATATAAAATCACAAATTTTTCATAAATTATAATAAATTTTTAGATTGTCACAATATCAAATTTAAAGGGTGAAGTAGTAACAATTCTACCATCTTCTGGTAGACTAGTTTCTTCTAACGGAGGAATTATTGATTCTATAACTTTATCACTAGTATACCATTTATTAACAATCATATTTAATTATTTCTTCTGATTATCTAATTTTCCTTTAATTTTAATCCACTTAAAGAATTCGATATTACATCTTAATCTTTTTATATCATTGCACTATTTTTCTCTAAAAAGAAATTTTTCTTTTTATGAATATCTTTGTTAATACCATTCCTTTTTAATAGAATTTTCTGGGCTATTCCATAATTTATCAAAATATTCAAATTCAAGTTCAAATATTTCATCTGACCTAATCATTCATAGAGAATCTTTTACTTCTAGCATTTCACTTGCAGTGGGACTTACTGATTTGCTCAGTCTTTAAATTTCTAGATTTATATTCTACTTTGGGAATTATTTTAGAGAAATCTACTCCTTTTAATTTTCTTTCAATACTTCTTATGTTACTTCCCTTTCTTCTACAGATTAGGAGACCAAAGGTATAGAAAAGGACATTCTTCTACTTGAAGAGGCTTGATTAAAGGACTGAGATATTAGAAATTTTAAATCTATAAATCCATCTGGATATTGTATTAATTGTTCAATGTTTGAATTTTCTTCTTCAATTTTTTGGCTCCGTTATAGAGTCGAAATGCCAATTATCTTTATTAATAAATCATCCTATTTTATCTTTTTTTGGGACAAATGTATTATTGCGACTATGATTAGCTTCTATTAGCATGGTAGCTCCTTTATTACTAACTATTTTAGCCTTAGGGGCTAAGGTTGTTTTCATTAATCTATAATATACTCTATATATTATTGCAATTTGTCTTGTATTCACCTTAATATTCATGTTTTTTGTTTTAATATTTAATGTTAATATATCCATAACATTTTGATCATTGATATCTATATACAAAAGTAGGATAGCAATTAAAGTATACCAGGCCATTAGTGAGGTTACTTTGTAATACTGCTAATAATGAATCATTAAAGTTTAATAGCCTATTATCTCTTAAAAGTAGACATATAGGAACATCAAAACCTAATTTATATAATGGTTTAACTGCTACCTAAACAAGACCTATGTGAAGGAACTTGTAATATTTTCTATATCTATTAATAACTTTAGCTTCTGATAATTTAATAGTCTTAATTTTTCTATTAATTGCAACAGTAGATTCAGAAGTTTTAATATTATAGTTTTTTTACAAAATAAAATTGTCCATTTTTATAGACTCTATAACAACTTTCTTTTGGAATATTCCAATTCTGTAAATCACTTTCTATTTTAGCTATTTTACTAGAGGTAGAAGAAATATTAACACTATTTATTACTTTTTGGTTGGTTGGAGTGTTCATTAGGATTGTTGCAGATAGGAGATAAAACACTATCCTAGGACCAAAATCTACTAAAGATGTTACTCTACAATAATAATTTCTTTGTAGTAATTCCTAGTCTTTCTTCTTCTATTATTCTTTAATTTTATTCCTATAGGCTTGGTGAAGGGAACACCCTCCGAGCCCAGCTCTATTTTTCACCACATACTCAGAGCTAATCCAACAAAAAATTTCAAGTTTGCCAATGTCTAAACCGCTATTAAACAGCTACCCAACTTAAGAAATCAAACTAAGAACATACAGAATAAGAACATTAACAACTAACTAGAGAAATGATTATTCCAAGAGTAACACTAATTTTGACCGGTTCTAGGACAATGTAACTCTCTAGCCACTCCTGCACATACTCATACTCCCTCCCAAGCAACTTGACTCTGATACCATTTAGTGGACAGATCGAGAAAATGGGAAGCAAAGTAACAATTTCAAGTACATATAGAAACATCTAAACCTAATCCATATAATGGTTTAACTTCTACTTGAATAAGACCTATGTGAAGGAACTTGTAATTTTTTCTATATCTATTAATATCTTTAGCCGCTAATAACTTAATAGTTTCAATATTCCTATTAATTGGAACAGTAGATTTAGAAGTTTTAATATTATAATTTTTTTACAAAATCAAAGTGCCCAGTTTTGTAAACACTATTAAAACTTTCTTTTGGAATATTCCAATTCTGTAAATCACTTTCTATTTTACCTATTTTACTAGAGGTAGTAGAAATATTAACACTATTTATTTCATTTTGGTTGGTTGAAGTATTCATAAGGATTTTTGCAGATTAAAGATAATAGGCTATTAAACTTTGATGATTCATTATTAGTAGTATTACAACGTAACCTTGCTAATGGCCCGGCATACTTTAATTGTTATCCTATTTTTCCTATAGATATTAATAATCACAAACTTATGGTTACCTTAACGTTAAATGTTAAAAAAACATGAATAGTAAGGTAAATACATGAGAAATAGCAATAATATATAAAGTATATTATAGATTAATGAAAACAATCTTAGCCCCTAAGGTTGAAATAGTTAGTAATAAAGGAGCTACCATTCTTATGGAAGCTAATCATAATCATAATAATACCTTTGTCCCAAAAATAATAAAATGGGATGATGTATTGATAAAATATAATTGGAATTTCGACTTCATAAAGAACCATAAATTGAAGAAGAACATTCAAACATTGAACAAGTTATACAATATCCAGATGGATCTATGGACTTGAAATTTATTAGATCCCATGATTTTTATCAAGCATCTTCAAGTAGAAGACTGTCCTTTTCTAAAACATCAGTCTCAAAATCTGTAGAAGAAAGGGAAGTAACATTAGAAGATATTGAAAGAAAATTAAAAGGAGTAGATTTCTCAAAAACAATTCCCAAAGTAGAATATGAATCTTGACCCGACCCGATCGGGGGCCTTATGATAATGGGCATCCCAATTCTAAGCAGGACCGGGTGATGTGGTATGGAAATATGACACTTTTGATTCTTAAAACCACAACTTTAGGCATAAACTTAGGATATTTTGTTGGATATAGTGTACTTTGGTGTGAATTAATGGAAATATAGGTCTACAACAATGTTTGAATGAAAAGAGAAGAAAAAAACCTAAAAAGAACCAACTTTGAGCAGTATACGAGTCAGCTCTTGAATCGTACCCATCCGATATGACTTGTATACTGAATTGTACTCATAATAGAACCAAAGGTCAACCTGTTGATCCATGTTTGGGATAGATACAACTCAAGTATCTGAGTCGTAAGACAGAATATGAGTCATACAGAAAAGTCATAAGTACAAAAGAATCAAAGCTACTATTCAAAAATCAAAGTACCAGAAGTATACGAGTTGGAAGTTTGAGTATGAATTGTATAGGGATGTCTATACAAACTAGTATGCAAAGCTTGGAAAGACAAAAGTCCCAGATGGATATCAGAGAAGGACACGAGTCATACACGCAGGTATGACTCGTATGATAAAATTATATGCTAAACAGGAAGTTGAAGACTTGGGAGATGAGACACTGGAATGGATACGGAAAGGCAGGGTACGACTCATATGATGTCGATACGAGTGATGATAGAGTTGTACCGACTGCTGATTTAACTTTACCTTTTCCATTTTCATTAGGATTTTAAGGTTATTTTGAGATGCTATAAGTACTCTAAGGTTTATCTTTTATGAGGTTACACTCTTTTACACTCCTTTACATATTATTACAATGCATTACAATACTTCTACAATTTCTTTTGATATTTTGGGTTGTTATTCAATTAAAGACTTCAGAATTTATTCATCATATTCTTGTGCAATTGATTTTATGAGTTTTTCATTAATAATCATGGTTTCTTGCATAAAGTTTAAGAGGCTAATCTCCTTGACTAGGGTTGTAGGAACCCTAGCATATTAGCTACGTATAGGATGTTTGAAACTCATTTGTTCTAGGTTTCTACATGTATCCTAATCTTTTTCACGTTAATTAATCTCGACCCGCTGTAGTAACTTGAGATAGCCTGTATTCGCATCCATACCCACAAGGGAGCTTTTGATAAGGAAAAAGAGATTAGGACAGTGATTTAGGATTCACCTCTATCTTTTAGTTCCCACCATCTCATCTAATCACTTGATCCTACCCCGTGATAGTGAACTGAGGTCTTAGCAAGGAGCAACAAGGTGACACCCTGAGACTTACCAATTGAAGGGTGAAATTTATCTTTATGCTTACCAGGCGGCTGATAATACATATGTTGTAGACTTTGTATGCATAACAATAGAACAGTTAGATTAATCACGAGAAATATATGGAGTCGAGAATCCAGGGGGAATACAAACCTAGTGTTAATCTCATATTGTTTACAAATCAAAAGCATTCAAGATTTGGTGACTTCTTATTATTGATACTATAATTCCCCTATTTACTTTCCTGTATTACTCGCGGATTACATCAAGTCAAGAAAATATTCACATTTTTCTTATGGGATCGACCCCAACCTAGTTGGGTTATTATATTTACAATCGACCCTATTATATTTCTAATTAGAGTATAGTTTTAGGCGACATCAAATTTTGCATTGTTGTTGGGGAAGACGATTTGAGTTATGAATTGAATTGGTGAAGTTTGAATTTTTTAAATTTTTGTTTTTGATTTGGCATACGCCAGTGTATGCCAAGTACTAGGAGTAGAGGCAATCCCATACTTTCTTTTGATTATGAAGAAGAGAGAATCTTTCAAACGTCCAGAGAGATATTAGGACAAGTTTGTAAAGGGTTTCAAGATCCCCCACCTATGGATCCAACTGCGGCACTCCTGCGTGCTCTATTATATCCATACAATATTGCAGATTTACAGATATAATAATTATTGGAGAGAGAATGTAGAGAAGCCAAAGAGGCCAGACTTGCTATAGAGATGTAGTTAGCTCAGTAAAGTTGACTAGTCTGGCCTAGATAGGTTGTTAATTATCGAGTTCAGAGAGGCAGAGCTCCATTTATTATAGCATATCAACACTTAGACCCATATGAGGATGATGATGAAGATTTGGGTTATGTTGAGCCTACGGAGTATGGAGCTATTATTCCTCTTGCTTTAGCTCCTACGTTGAAGTTTGATATCACTAGTACTATGATCCAATTGTTAAATCTAAAGGGTATGTTTTCAGGTGCAACTATGGATGATGCGAAAATGCACCTTTAAAATTTTCTTTAGATCTGCACATCTTATATTATTCTAGGGGTTAATCAGGAAGCCTTGAGATTGAGGTTGTTCCCATTCTCTTTGATGGGTGAAGCATCACTATGGTTAGGGAAACTTCCAACGAGATCTATCAAGACTTGGCATGAGTTGATGACATATTTTTTTAGCATATTTTTCCCTCTTGCATAGATGTTATAGTTGAAGGATGAAATTTATAATTTCAGACAGCTACCTGTAGAGTCTATGTATGAGACGTGGTTTCGATTCAAGAAGAAGTTGAGCATGGTACCAAATCACAGAATCTCATTGGGATGCTTTACAGGAAATGCTAGATGATTTACGGTGACCAATAGAGGATGACATACTAGAGATTCAGAACGTGGTGATGGTACATATGCTATTAGATCAACAAATACTTATGGAACAATGAATGACATAGTAGAACAAAAGGTTGCACCACTTTGTACAGATATTGGGTTGCTTACAAAATAATTTGCATTAATGAATGCTGAAAAAGTGAATAAAGTGGCGGAACAGGGGTCTATTTCCAAACCATTCGAGATTGAATTTGAAGAAGAGACAAAGTGTCTAGATCATAGATTGGCGGATTTTCAAGCCCAAGGGCAAGGGAATCAAGGTCAGAACTATTATAATGATACATATAAAGATAGGAGTAGAGAAAGAGATGGTGATTAGAGATGTGAAGATGAATACAAGGAGAAGAGTGACAAGTATATTCTAACAGGCAATCAAGATATAGAGTCTAGAATAGAGGCACTTTTGTCTAAGCTGGTAAAAGGGAAAGAAAGTCAAGAGAACTGCCAGAAGGATATCAAAGCTAATCTGTCAGAATTGAGCTAAAAAGTTGAGTCACATGCTACAACAATAAAGCAATTGGAGCAACAATTTGGTCAGATGTCAGCCATAGTGAATCAGAGATAACCTAACACTCTTTCAAGCAGTTCAGTGGTAAATTCCAAAAATGATAGTCAATGCCATGCCATTACCACTCGGAGTGTTAATGTTACTACAGACCTACATGTACCTATAATTAATGAGAAAAAGAGTAAGGATGAGTCGGTTGATGTTGGGAGCAACAGAAAGAAGAATAGAGGAAAGAGAAGGCTATAGATCCTATGTAGAAGCCCATTCCATGGCCTCTTCCTCCTTGTCCACAAAGAATGAAAAAAAAACAAGAAAATGGTATGTATCAGAAATTTTTGTCTATTTTAAAAGTGTTGACTGTCAACATACCGCTTATAAGGGCATTGTAGAAGATGCCAGGATATGCAAAATTCATGAAGTATTTGATCACTAAGAAAAGGTCAGTCAGTTATGAGCCAGTCAACAATATTCATTATTGCAGTTTTGTAGTTACTAGATCCTTGATAGAGAAGAAAGAGGATCCTAGCACTTTCACAATACCTTGCACTATTGGGTCTTTCAACTTTACTCGAGCATTATGTAACTTGGGGGCTAGCATCAACCTCATGAACTTTTCCATATTCAAGTAGTTGGGGTTAGGAGCTCCCAAAGAAACTATCATAAGACTAGTGATGGTTAACAGAACAGTAAAGAAGCCTATTATATCCTTTATGATGTTTTGGTAAAAGTTTCTTCTTTTATATCTCCTGCAAATTTTGTTATATTAGATTATGAAGTGGACTTTCAGTTCCAAATTATTTTGGGAAGACCATTTTTGGCTATGGGTAGGACGTTGATTAATCTTGATAAATGACATCTGATACTGCAACTCAATGATAAACATGTGACATTCAATGTATGCAAATCTATTAAACAGCCTGACGAATTAAGAGTGGTATCTATGATTGATGTATATGATGAGGAGATAGATTTATTCCATGGTGTTGATGTAGTTACTCTGTGGGATGATTGCTCTGATGTGGTTGTTTCTATTCTAGAGACTAGGTGTCAAAGCTCTGGCAACTGTGATACGAATTTTGACTCTGATGGTATCGAGGAGTATAAGGAGCTAGTAACTGCACTTTATTGGAGTGGTTATAATTTTGTGCCAAATAAGCTTGATTTAGACTTGAAGAATAGAACTATTCCAACCGCTCGTCCATTAATTGAGGAACCACTGGAGTTAGAGTTAAAGGCACTCCCAACTCACGTGCGATATGCATTTTCTGGGCCAATAATACTTTTTTGGTTATCATTGAAGCTGATTTGAAATAGTTAGAAGAAGAAGCATTATTGTCAGTATTGCAGAGATTCAAAAGAGATATTGGATGGTCCATTGCAGATATTATGGGTTTTTCACCTGGTTTGTATACTCATAAAACATAACTTGCATAGGATTGTGTTTCATTTATTGAAAATTAGTGTCGACTAAATCCTCCTATACAGGAGGTAGTTAAGAAGGAATAATCAAGTGGTTAGATACTGGTGTAGTGTATCCTATTATTAAAATCAAGTGGGTCAGTCCGATACAATGTGTTCTAAAGAAAGGTGGAATTACTTTGGTGCCTAAAGAGAAGAATGAGCTAGTTCCTATGAGGCCAGTCACTGGATGAAGAGTATGCATGGATTATAGACAATTTAATGCATGGACTCAGAAGGACCATTTTCTATGCTATTCATGGATCTAATGTTTGACAGGTTAGCAGGAAGAGGATGGTATTATTTTCTTGATGGGTACTCAGGCTATAATTAGATCTGTTATGACCCAAACCAGGGACTAGATTTAATGGGCATCCCAAGTCTAACCAGGATCAGGGACCGCCTTCTGTTACCAAACTAAACCACCTATATCCAGCCTTAGATGGGGTAAATTTTGAGGATATAACAAGATACCATAAATTCTCACATGAAGACTTTGCGATAGGGTCACAACCGTGACTGACCCAACTGAGTCCACTTGTACCAAATCAACTATCCAACCATACTAACACAAACCAAAGTCCAAAAACAAGCCATGGCCAAAGAGAATACCAAAACATAATATTTTAATCAATCCCAAAATGTAATACGATCGAACAGTCAACAATATCATCCAAGGATGTAAGCCCAAACACCAATAACAATGCCAAGGAAAAACCAATACCGATCTCGCCCATACCAACTCCTAAAAGTACCACAAAGCCTCTATCCAAAAGAGTAACAATATTCGGTTGGGACATGCCCCCAACCATGGCGAAAACCAATATCCATAATAAAATAAAAATATCTAAAGATGTCCATAACATGAAATAGAGCCTTCCAAAAGGATAGAAGATCACCACTTTAGCCCAAATGCTGATACCAAACTCGCATCCTAGACAGAAAGACTAGAATGGCTGGTTCCTACATAGCGTGCGTATACAACCACTAGTAAATGGGTTAGCGAGGGATCGCTGGCATGAGCTTAGGATAAGGATAAAATAGTGCTAGTTATAAAACCAAGTAAAACCATCAATAATACATACAACCATACATATATAAGTGCCGGGAAAGGGAACCGGGTTTAGCATGCATTTAAAACCTTTCCCTTGGCTGTGTAGCCTTATATTCCTAAAGAAACCCACTGGCAATATAGGTTTAGCTCCCCTACTGAAAGGGCCCCAGTACGTATAGCCGTACGACCAAGGAAATATCCCGTTGGGATGACTAGTACATCCCCTAATATGAGGTGTAACATCATGTACACGGTCCACCAAGACCAACCTCATACCGAAAAATATGATTTTCCAATTTCGGTCCCCCCCGGGACCACCACCTTCCATGGTTTAGATATACCTATTATAACCCCTCGAAATCTAGTTCTCGGGATGCCACCCAGTGCTTTAAACTACAAGTAGTCCTAAGCTAACCCTGGCTGCTTTAGACTAAGTTTGTATCTCAACATAGGGGAAATATGAATATGAAATCTTAATAATGCAGAAAATCTTATCCGAAACGTGCTAGAAGTCTGGGTAAAACAATAATAAAAAATCTAAATTCTGAATCAAATATCTAAAATTGAATCTAGTAGTCCGACAAGCCTCTACTATCTGAATCTAGAGAGTCATTGGGATATGCCCCCAGCTGATTCAAACTATCTAAAATAAATAAAGGGACATCTACTAATAAACTGAAAGTACGAATAAATAAGTCCCAAACTATGAGGACTCACCAACTATAGGGATGTAAATGAGATGCTCAGGAATAACTCACGCTGCTGAGACTGAGCACCTAAACCTACATTATGAGACAATGTAGTACATAGACATATATGTGGATCAGTACTTTGAGAATGTACTGAGTATATGGGGGTGCATTCAATAAGTAAACAATATCATCACAGTCTATAAAATCATGCATGCTAAATGTAATGACTCGCACAGGCTTGAGTAAACTAAAATCTAAAGATCATAAATCATAAATGATAAAACATATAACTTAAATCTGGTAAGCCAGTACACTTAGTTATGAAATTTGTAAAAATACTTTATCTTAAAGGTTAAGAATCTTAAAACGTAACTTTTAAAATATATGCTTTTATCTTAAAGTTTCAATAGACTGTTGAAGAGTGGGGGACATCTTTTTAGGAGGTTCTTCTAACCAACATACACCATGTGAGCATCCATGGAGTCCCACGTCTAGCCCTCATTAGGTAGGGCTATTCTACCCTTGCCATTGTAATAGAACTTCTATCTTAGTGATCACAATCTGAGGCATCCACTTAGAAGTGGGAATAAATCTAAATCCTACGTTGGCACATAGTTCTGGTGTATGAAACCATAGTAATCTACCCATCTCAGTGCTAAATACTAGTCCCATTCTTATGCTTAATATCTTAAGAAATCCACTTCAAAAATAGCACAAGGGTTTACAAGACAATCCATTATGATTTTCTTTCTTTAAATCTCAAGTTATCTGAACAAGTGGATTCTTAATCTTGGCTTCGGACCAAAAGGTCAAATCTTTGTCAAAATCTGTGAGTAATCTTATCTGAGGGTGCTCATAGCATAAATAATCTTGAAATAACAATCTTAAATTGGGGCTTAACAACCCATGCATCAATCCCATGTTAAAAACATCTTAAAATTCATGCTTGTTGATATAAACACTCATAATTCATCATAAAATCTAGAAATTACTGCACAATGAATAGAAATATATATATAATCATGTAATTCAACTTCTAAATCATGGGAAGTCTCATAATCTTACAAATACTGATAATGGGTATAAACCCTAACTTAAATTTCATGGGAAATCTCATAAATTACAGTAAATTTGTAATTAAAATAAAGTTTTGGGCACAAGAATGAAAGAATTATCCATGTTCAAACCCCACATATCTTAATTTGTTGATCTAGATTCTAGAACTTTAATCTTGGATCTCAATTGATATTTTGGAGATGAGTTCTTAAAGTTGTTGATTTGGAAATTCTCAACCTTGAAGAGTCTTGGAGGATAAATGGAGAAATTTTAGATTTCTTGGGAAGAAAGTATGAGCCTTAGAGTTTTGTTTAAGACAGAATGATGAATAAAGGATAAAGTGCTCTCAAATATGATTAATCTTTTGATTTTGGATGGATTGGGGGTTGGAGAATTACTAAAATACCCCCTTTAAACTTTTATACGAAATTAGAAAATGTACATTTTACCGATATGGGTGGCCACTGCGGTGCACCATTATTACGGTGGCTCAGTGGAAATTGATGAATGGAAACAGGGCAGAGTCCATGATGTAGAGACATCGAGGTGTCCTTTTGGAATGCCATTTTGGTATATAGTGTAACACGCCATTATCGTGTTGGACCTACGGATATTGACAAATGAGAAATTGACCCTCTCCGTGATATGATAATATCATGAAGGGCCACTGTAATGGGAGAATTGGAAATTTACACTGATCCACAACGCGCTAAGGGTCCAAACGATGGTGTTTTACAACTGGAACTGAAAATAGTCATAACTTCTTACTCGATTATCGGATTTAGGAGAATTTTATATTGTTGGAAAGCTTATTCAATTTCATACAAAATGGAAATTCTTAATCTAATGAATTCCATGCGAAATAAAAAGTATTTGTTTTGGAAGCTATCCCTTAACATTCTAGGGACGAATTTAAGCTAGGAATAATTGTGGGGTATTACACCTATCCCTTTAATACCCAATTAAAAACCATTTCCAAATAACCCATTTACCATTTATTAACTAAGACCATTTAGTGGTGGTATCTTTATACCAACCATACTTTCAAGTACTATTCATAGACAACCACATGTAGGTATAGGGGATCTTAGGTGCCATTCCAATTACCTTATTAAATCCACTAGAGGGAATCCATACCCCACAAGCATAATCATTTAGAAATATACCTTTCCAAACCAATTTATCTATGCGTAAATACTTTATGAAGTTTAAAACAAGCAAGAGTTCCATTTAAAAGAAGTCAATGCAATGAACAATCTTTATAAGCATTTTCTCAAACACATTGGGGGCATAGTATATATCCAAAACCAATTCCAATTACCAACAACCATTCTCATATAATCCAATTATCTCAAACCACCATTGATGTATAGAAAAGCTTAATTAAAACCATGGGAAACTATAACCAACTATTCATAAACAAAACCCCCAAATCATCTTTGAAAATCCAAAAGCATTTAAAAATAAAATCATGAAAACCAATTGTAAAATCATGCCTTTCATTGGAACTAACAATGAGGGAAGAGAACATGTCTTATAATGAAGAATTGATGAAAAGAAATCACCAAAGAAAGCCCTAAATTAGTCTTCAAGATAAAACCTCAGCTTTCTTGCCCCAAAGCTTTTAAGAGGATTTTTAGATTGTTTAGGATAGTTTCTATGTTTTAAAGAGAGAAATAATAAAGTAAATAGCCTCTTAAATAGGCTAAAATTTATGGGATCCTATTAGGATAAGTAGGGAAATATATAGATTACCCCCTTTAAAGTAGCATAAAAATCTTATCACATGGATACACTGGACCATATAAGTCGTACCCTTTTGATACGAGTGGTACCTGCCACTCGTATCCTACCCCAACCCCTGGATCAAACACTGTCCAGTGTATGACTCATCCAACCAAGTCATATCCAAAGCATATGATTCATAATTTCCATTCGTATCCCTGGCAGAAAAAAATACCAAGAGGATTGAACATTTCCCCTATATGAGTTCTAGATACGACTTATACCCAACCATATGACTCTTATCCCCTAAGTCATATCTATTCCAGTAACCCATCCATCCCACCAACCAACACTGCTCAACATACGAAGGGTCATACCACTCGTACACCAATATCTAACTCATAACCATGAGTCGTATTATGTTCGATGAATGAAATTCTAGGAAAAATTCTAAGGCCAAAATCCCAGGATGTAATATTCTCCTCCACTAGGAACATTCATCCCCGAATGACTGAAAAGGTAGGGGTAACCACACACAGAGTCAGTTGAATTATCAAACATATTCCCAATCTTTATCCAAGTTTAAAATCAAAGAGACAAAGATATTAATCTTTTCTTTAACAAACTCAAAAAATAAAGATATGTTCAAGAACATATACCTTTTGTACTTCATATCCTCTTCCGCTTTCAAAGTAGCTTCTTCCACATTGTGGTTCCACCACAGAACCTTAATCGAAGCCACATCTGTAACGCCTCATATTTTTTAGCTAGAAATTAAACCATCATTCCTACATGTGTAAAATCTAATTCTGTGGTTTATATTTAAATTTATGTGTCATGATCTTTCTTTTAGAGTATGAAGTGATTATGAGGTGAAAAGTATTCATATAAATCACTAAGAGCAAAGTTGAGCTAAGAATCTTTTATTCATCCAAAGTTTGATATTTGATTCTACAAGAGTCTACTTTAAACATGTATAACTTTTTATTCACATAAAATTTTTCAGATTAAGACCCACCAAATTATAAATAATTGAATTAGCTTTCCAACGATACCAATTTCGCCAAAATTTGATAAACGAGCGAAAAGTTATGGCATTTTCCATGTGAGGTAGTAAGCCAACGTGATCTTGATGCGATGCGTAGAATGCACCCCGACACTAAACCTGACATAAATCTAAAGCGGTTTTATGTGTTATTTCAATTCCTAATTCTAGGGGAACTTTAGTCATATTTCGTTACCAAAATTCCGTTCCTAACTATCATTAAATGAATTAAGAATATTAGTAACATTTCAATTCTCTTAAGATCCGTAATTCATCTTTCAAGAATACAAGAGGTGAAAACAACTAGGGTTTAGGAAATCAAGCTTCATGGTCCAATATTTTCAAAATTTCTTTGTAATCTTCGCAATTAACATACATGGGGCTTTCCTAAAACTACATAGGCATAAGGAAATTATCTTAATAACATTTAAACATTGTGAGATCATGAATTTGTGAAGGGTTGTGGAAGTTATGTTTACAATTTTGCAATATGAATTCTTTAATAATATTTTTATTTTGGTCTTGAGGCCTTCCCCTAAATTTGATTTGTACTGTATACAAGTATGTATGTAATTGAATTTGAAGATTTAATTGAGACCATGAACATATAGAATACCTTTCTTGCCATGGATCCCCATTGTTTTAATAGGATATGGATTGTTTCAAATGCATTTTTTGATAAGCATAATATAAATATATTAATTTTTCTTTATAAATTGATTCTGGGTTTTGATTGAAGAGAAAGGTTTTTACATATTAATAATATTGAAGATATATAACGAAAGAGTTTTATGATTAGTCACAAACATCATGACCACCACATGTTTGTTGAAATATTTTAAAGTGAGATTCTTTGCATAATTTGACATATATTTTGAAGTATGAATTCTCTTGATCTGTTTGAATGATATGATGGTCCAAACTCTATGTTTTCAATGAAAATATTATAACATGATATCTTTATGGCTTATAAATATGACTTGCAAGTCTTGGTATGACGATACCAATCAAATTGAATGCCATAATAGAGTAAGATTTTTAGATTTTGATTTCAGAGAATAAATGCCTTAAAGAGTTAAAAATGGGATTAAAGAGAGTTAGGTAGTTTCCCAAAGAAAGCTTTAGTGCAAATAACTCCTACCTAAAACCATGTTTTGCTGATACTGGTTTATTATATCCCAAGAGGGACCATACGCTGGCCTAGTGCCTTTTGGTGTATCAGAGATAGATACCCCAACCCTTGCGGCAAACTTGGGTAGGGCGCTTGGCTGCCGAGTTAAGGCCAAATTTCATATAGCCCGTAGGATTTCAGAGTTATAGGGTATACCACCTAGCTCAAAAGTAAGATAAAGAGTGAGTCATGGATTTCAGATAATTATTCAAAGTCTTTTAAATATGCCTATGTGTTTTCATATATCATATATAAAACTATTTATAAATTGCTATCATTTATGTTATATAAGAATACATTATTTTGGATTGCTCTGCATACCAGTACATCTGTATTGACCCTCTATATGTTAAGATTTTGAGACATAGTCTCAGGGTCCCGTTAAGAAATAGATTGACTTGTAAGAAGTTTGCAGCTGGTGAGCCTCCCTTACTTTGGAAGGCCTAGTTATGGAACTTATTATTGTTATTTTATTTTAATTCATGGTTCGACTGGGGGCTTTGTCCCAGATTTTAGGCTAATGTCATTTTTAGTTATTAGAGATTTCGCAGACTGATGTTAGACATGATAGAGGTTTATGGTTTCCATTCCAGATTGTTCAAATGAATTATGATATTGACCATGATTCCGTATTATTTTATATTCCCGTATTTTCCTTCATATTATATGAGAGTGTGTATGATTGCCAAATAGAGAAGGGTGCTCAGGCTATCATGGTTTGGGATGACCATCACGGCTAGGGCCCCAGCTCGGGTCGTGACAAAATTTGTATCAAAGCATGGTTTATTTTCCCAGGGTATTTGTGAAATTATGTATAGTAGAGTCTTGCTTATTGGTGTGTTGTGCATCACACTTATAATCAGGAGGCTACTGGGCATTTAGGAGTTGTTTCTTGTTCTTTCATACTCTAGTTTGTGCTATAGAGTTGTCCATAAGAAAGTTATCCAAATTCATTCCTTGTTCTAATTTCATGGGCCATGCCTCACTATTGAGGCGATACAAGTCTAAGAGTCTAGCTCTCCCAATAATGTGGTTCTCTCTGATTGAGTTATCTATAAAGTTATGAGATTGCACATAGACTTGAGAGGAGTCCATTAGTGCTTAAAGGTGTATTAAATTGAGTGTAAGCCTTTATTCTGATGAAATTGTGCTTTCCAGCTTGAGGTACAAAGTCAATTCAGTCCTCTTTCAAAATTCTTATTACTGATGTCTTCCATAAGAGTGATAATGTGTAGCAGAATATTGGAACTGTATTTCCACCCGAGTAGTAGTATATGTTAAAGTGTCATGATCTATTCGTAGTAGGATGGTCCATAAGTTAGTTGTATGAAGTCACAAGTTTAGAAGTTTGAGTGAGGGTGATTTTTCCATAAAGAAGCTAGTTTTAGTTGCATAACCCTTGATTGAGAGATGGGTTGCCTTTTTATAGTAAGTGACTAATGTTGTAGTAATATTTATAGATTGTATGGTAGTCTATAAAGGAAGTGGCTAGCTATGATTATTAGTTATACAAAATAGGGAAGGAGCCTATAATTGATGGTGATGATTTTTATATGAATCCTTTATAGGCTGTGAATGAAAAGGGTAAAAATAGCAAATAAGATACAAGTATAGACACATTGTGGTATATGGAATTTTGAAGATAGTTGTGATGTATGCATGGGTAAGTAACTATGATGTGAGAAAGTGAAATATGTTGACAAGATTGTAGTAGGTTATATTATAAGACTTAGATCATTTATTCTTAATTAGTGATTTTAACCCCCTCTAATTTTTCTTCCTCTAGTAGTATTAAACTAGTACTTCATTTGAGAAGGTATGTAGTGGATGTTGAGTTGTAATGGTGATGTCATGGAGGGGTTGTGTTTGCAGGTAGTAGTTAAGAAAAGTAAAATATTTGGGTTGATTTATCAATTTGATAGAGTAGTAGGATATGTGGCATGCTTTACCGGTGGTATATCATTGATGATAGACAATAGGCTTGAACTTTAGGTATGGAGTGTGGTGGTGAGAATAGTAGCTTGAGATTAATGATTTTATGGGAAAGAATTATTAGGCTTGATGTGATTTTTGAAAGAGCCTAGATTGATAATTTAAGAAAGTCTTAAGTGGTAATTGTGAGGTATATATATATATACTTGAGGACTAGTGTTAAAAATGATAAATTATGGTTGAGTCATTAAGATGATAAGAGTGATAGTCATATAAGAATAAGTTAAACACAAGATAGCATATTGTTAGATAAGGTTGTATGGTATAAGTGTCTTGCGCACCTAAATTTAATTCTTGAATTTTGTAGTATGGAGAAGTCTGGGAAGTTGTTGTATGGCTCTCTTTAGAGTTGAATTGAGGGAAAAATTGGTAGGCAATATGAGCCTTGGGTATGGTTTTACAAATTTTTATTATGTTTTAAGTTATATGATTTTAGGTGTAATGCGAGTATTCTAAAGAATTAAAGATAAATAATTAAGTGTTCAAAAGTGTGGGTGTCTATACCCATGATAATGGTAGTCGTAAGATAGTGACCTTGGGGGTTACAGGAAATCCTGATTAGTGTCCCTCAAGGGGAATTTCCTAGAAATAATTTAGTATCTTTGTATTAGGAATTATTGAGGGGAGTTTGTGTTCATGTATATACTGATACCCCTTTTATGATGAGAAGTATGGTGTGTACGCTCATGAGAGTGGGAGTTGTAGAGTGTACACTCATGAGAGTGGGAGTTGTAGAGTGATGGTTATAGAGGCTAGCAAAAGTTAAGAGTACCCATTTCAAAAAGTGAGGACTTCATTGTATAGTTCTTCAGGAAGAGTTTAAAGTATATGGTGATGTCTCTTTTATGTTGAGAGTTGTGGCTATATACTTTATAAGGGGATATTTCCATAAGTCTAGGATTGTGACTTTGATCTAAGGGGGAGATGGGCAATTAATTGAGTTCCCGAATGTTCTTAGTGTGGTAAGTTGTGGGGAGGAGTCATGATAAATCTATTCCTACTCGAGCATACTCCTTCCACTTCCATTTAGTAGAGTATCCTACTAATGTATTATGTCATTTGTTCAAGTCATGACTATGCCATGGTTTGTGTACTCTATGGACTTATGCTCATTATCTGACCTCCAGACTAGAAACAATAATGTCTCCCAGTAATCCAGTCTTTCATGTATTCTAGCCATATGTTATGTTGCTCATGATCCATGAAAATCTATCTCTGTCAGCATACTTGGTCCTAAGAAAATATGTTTCTATATGCCATTGCTTTATCCAATTTTGGGTTTAGCCAAAGTGATAAAGTTTATGCAAACTCATCGTAAATCTCAGTTCCTTAAATTAGAAGCAATCGCTTCAAGCAAAAATCTTTGTCTTAGCTGTAATGTAACACCTCATTGCATTCTCGACTCAATGCCACTCTTGGTTGCATGTATGGAGAACTGACAACCTGAAAAATATTCTAATTGGTAAAAGACTTAGTCATATTTATGAGCTCTTAACTACCATGATTTTCAAATTGATCCTCCTGACCCCGAGACATAGATTTTTGAGTTGATTCATGATCGGGGGTGTAAAGGGGGTGTCTCAGGAAAGTTTTGTATTTTTCAGACAACGTTTGAGGTAGGTTTAGATGATCAAATTAATGGGCCAACGTAATATCAATGCATCGCGCCATGAATCACATCGGTAGGGACTGATGCAGCGCATCACTTAACACGTCGGGTACCCTGTTCATCTAGCTGATTTTCAGGTCTAAGAGGGTGATTCAGTCTTTTTCTCTCATTTTACCTTGATATGTGCACCGATGTTTTCTCACTGTGCTCTATCTTAAGAATTCATGTTGTATTGTGTTTTTTCCAAATGACTCTCTACTTACGATCCAAACACTTGATATATGGAGCACTTAGTGTCTATTTTATAGTATCTTTATTTCATGTCCCTCCTAGAGTAGTGCAATAAGTATAAGTTATGGTCTAAAAGTGTTACTTTCATTCATGACATTTATGCTCGGGTCCCTTACTGACCCTCCATATGATAGTATGATGATGGCCGTGGAAGCGTAGTGATGCATTATGTAGGGGAGTAGATGTTCTTGAAGGTGAAAAATTTGATTTAAATTCTCGAGCTAAGGTTATAGGTGAAAGGGGAAAGAATGAGATGAACTTTTGTTGTGTGAAATAGCTAAGAAGGGGCAATATGGCGAAATATATGTGAGTGATTGAAATCGTTGGTCTTAGAGGAGATATCCATGTAGTGGGTGTAGTAATGATTAGGCTTGAATGTTATGGTTACTGAAAACACAAATTTATGTTCTACGTGGTTAGTACTATCTAAATTAAATCTTTAGTGTGTTTGATGCTAGTGATAAGGTGAAGAAATATTCTTAAAGGGATGTAAAGAACAGGGTCCCGTGGCTTAAGTAAGCACCTTTTAACTTCGAGTTAGGCTTCAACATAGCAGTACTAAGTAGTAGGACTCAAATTCTTGTGGCTAGATTTGTGATTGGAGAATCGTAAGCTGGCAAGTGTGAAGTATTCTATTTATTATTTGTGGTGTAGACGATTGGTGCCTCTAAGTTTAAGTCTATTCGTGGCACCCTATAAGGTAGATAATTCTTCTAATCCCATCTTCCAAGAAATCTTATTTCAATATTAGTATCAATATAAATCAGTTTTATGATTATCAAATAAACCCCTGCCTTATGTTGTGATGATTATGATTCATAGAACACATGTGCAAGATCATCCCTATGTAAAGTCTTATTATCCCATGTTTCGTGATTACACGTTTCACTAGGGGTTATCATGAAGCTCATTTGATGCCTTTGCATTTTTTGTTAGGGGAAAATATTCAATGCGAGGTTTCGCTCTTTATTCTAAACTTTTATAACTTAAGAAGTCCCTACCCATCATTCGGGGACGAATGATCCCAAGGGGGAGATAATGTAATGCCCCACATTTTCGAGCTAGAAATCGGACCGTCGTTCCTATATGTGTAAACTCTAATTCCATGGTTTATATTTAAATTCATGTGTCATGATCTTTCTCCTAGTGTATGGAGTGTTTATGAGATGAAAAGTGTTCATAGAAATCACATATAACAAAGTTGAGCTAAGAATCTTTCATTCATCCAAAGTTTTCTATTTGATTCTACAAGAGTCTACTTTGAACGTGCATAACTTTTGATACACATAGAATTTTGAAGCTCAAGACCAACAAAATTAGATATAATTGAATTAGCTTTCCAACAATACTAATTTTGTCAAAATCTGATAATTGAACAAAAAGTTTCGGTATTTTCCATGTGAGGCAGTAAGCCGACGTGAACTTGACGCGTTGCGTCGACTGCGCCCTAACACTAAACCTAACGTGAATCTAAAGTGGTTTTACGCATTATTTCAATTACTAAAGGGTCAAGTGGAAGTTTAGTCAGATTCCCTCGCCCAAATTCTGTCCCAAATCATCCTTAAATGAATTAAGACTATTAGTAACGTTTTAACTCTCTTTAGATCCCTAATTCATCTTTCAAGAAAACAAGAGGAAAACAACTAGGGTTTGGACAATCAATCTTCAAGGTCTAATATTTTCGATATTTCTTCGTAATTCTTTACAATTAAGGTATGTGGGGTTTTCCTAAAACTACATAGGCATAAGAAAATTGTTTCAATATTATCTAAACATTGTGATATCATGAATTTGTGAAGGGTTCTGGAGGTTATGTTTACAATTTTGTAATATGAATTCTTTAATGATATTATTATTTTGGTCTTGAGGACTTTCCCCTAAATTTTATTGGTATTGTATACAAGTATGTATGTAATTTAATTTTAAGATTTAATTGAGAGCATGAACATATAGAATTCCTTTCTTGCTATGGATCCCCATTGTTTTCATACGATATGGATTGTTTCAAATGCATTTTTGAGAAGCATAATACAAATGCCTTGATTTTTGTTTATGACTTGATTCTGGTTTTGGATTGAAGAGAGGGTTTTTTTACATGCTAATAATGTTTAATATATATAACGAAAGAGTTGCATGATTTGTCACAAACATCATGACCACCACATGTTTTTTGAAATGTTGAAAAGAGAGATTCTTTGCATAATTTGACATATATTTTGAAGTATAAATTCTCTTGAATTATTTGAATGATATAGTGGTCCAAACATTATGTTTTGAATGAAGAGATTATAACATGATATCAATATGGCTTAGAAATACGACTTGTAAGTCTTGGTATAACAATAACAATCAGATTGAATGTCATAACAAAGTAATATTTTAAAATTTTGATTTTAGAGAATCCATGTCTTAAAGAGTTAAAAATGGGCTTAAAGAGAGTTAGGTGGTTGCCCGAAAAGGGCTTGAGTTTAGATAACTCCTATCCCAAAATCGTGTTTTGCGATATGGGCTTATTATGTCCCCAAGAGGGACCATACGCTGGCCTAGTGCCCTTTGGCATATCAAAGACAGAGACTCCAACCCTTGGGAAAACTTGGGTTGCGGGCTTGGCTTCTAAGTTAAGGGAAGATTCCATATAGCACTTGGGATTTCAAAGTTGTAGAGTATACCACCTAGCTCAGAAGTAAGATAAAGAGTGAGTCATGAATTTCAGATAATAGTTAAAAGTCCTTTAAATATGCCCATGTATTTTCATATATCATACACAAAACTGTTTATAAATTACTCTCACTTATGTTATATAAAAATACATTATTTTGGATTGCTCTGTGTACTAGTACATCTGTATTGACCCTCTATATTTCAGGATTCTGAGACACAGTCCCGGGGTCCCGTTAAGCAGTAGATTGACTTGTCAGAAGTTTGCAGCTGGTGACCCTCCCTTTCTTCGGAAGGCCTGGTTATGGAACTTATTATTATTATTATTATTATTTTATTTTAATTCTTGGTTCGACTGGGAGCCTTGTCCCAGATTTTAGACAAATGTCATTTTCAGTTGTTAGAGATTTTGCAGACTGATGTTAGTCGTGTTAGAGGTTTATTATTTTTGTTCCAGATTGTTCAAATGAAATATGATATTGACCATGATTTCGTATTGTTTTATATTTCCGCATTTTCCTTCATATTATATGAGAGTGTGTATGATTGCCAGATAGAGAAGGGCACTTGGGCCTTCATGGTCCGGGATGCCCATCAAGGCTAGGGCCCCGGCTCGGGTCATGACAATATCCTTGGTCCACAATCGATGAACCTGCCTATCCAATATCTCAAACGAGACCTTTTCATAAGACAGAGAACATGAAATACCCAATCCCTCCAAAGGAATAACCGAAGAAGGATCACCAATACACTTCCTCAACATGGAAACACGAAAGACTAGATTAACCAAACCCAAACTAGTAGGCAACTCCAGTTCATATGCAACATTGTCAACTATCTGCAAAATCACATAAGGACTATTAAATCGGAGACTGAGCTTCCCCTTCTTGCCAAACCGCACTACTCCCTTCATAGGAGATACCTTTAGGAATACCTTATATCCAACCTTGAACTCCAAGTCTCTACACCTAACATCCACATAAGACTTTTGGCGACTCTGGGCGGCCTTAAGCCTATGCCGAATCACCTTCACCTTCTCAATAGCTTGATAAACTAGATCCGGACCAAACATGTATGCCTCACCAAGCTTAAATCAACAAATAGGATATCTACACCTTCTACTATACAACGCCTCAAAAGGGGCCACACTAATAGTCGAATGATAGCTATTGTTGTAAGCAAACTCCATCAAAGGTATATGCTCCACCCAATTGCCACTGTAGTTTATCACACATGCCCAAAGTATATCTTCCAATGTTTTAATAGTTCTCTCTGATTGCCCATCCGATTGCAGATAAAAAATAGTACTCAGACTGACCTTAGTCCCCAACCTTTTTTGGAAAGACCGCCAAAAATAAGATGAAAACTGCATACTACAATCCAAAATAATCAAGACAGGTACACCATATAACTTCACAATCTCCTGAAGATACAGCTTCGCATAGTCCTTAGTTGAAAAGGTAGTCCTCACTCAGAAAGTAAGTAGACTTCATCATCTCATCCATGATGACCCAAATCAAATCAAATTAGTTTCGAGATTGAGGAAGATCTGTGATAAAATCCATATTGATCATCTCCCACTTTCAATCTGGAAACTCTATCTCTTGATACAATCTACCAGGCCTCATGTGCTCAACCTTAACCTATTGACACACAATGCACTCGTCCAAGAAATCAACCACATCTCTCTTCATACCATTCCACCAATAGATCTCCTTGAAATGATAATACATCTTTGTCAAGCCGAGATAAACAACATAGCATGACACATCTACCTCAACCAAAATCCTTTACTGCAAACCATCAACATCAAGAACATACACCTTCCTTAGCACTGCTAAGTACCATCACCATCAATCTCAAACACAGCCACCTTTTTCCCACTAACATCACTCTTGATTTTCATCAAGACAGGATCCAACACTTGTTTCTCCTTAATCTTTTCAACAAGAGATGATCGAACCACTTCTTGCACCATCACACCACCATTCTTAGAGTCTAATAGATGAACTATAACATTGTCCAAGTGATGAATATCCCTCACCAATTCCCACTTTCCTTCCTCCACAAGAGCCAAACTTCCCATGGAAAACCTACTAAGAGCATCAACAACCATGTTAGCCTTACCTGGGTGGTAGTAAAGACTCATATTGTAGTCCTTGAGAAGCTCAAGCCATCTTCTTTTCTTAAGATTAATCTCATTCTACATTAACACGTATTGTAGACTCTTACGATCAGAAAAAATATCCATGTGAATACCATATAGATAATGCCGCCATATTTTCAAAACTAACACAACCGCCAACAGCTTCAAATCATGAGTAGGAAAATTCCTCTCATGCACCTTTAATTTCCTGGAAGCATCAACAATCACCTTCTATGCTGCATCAAAATACAACTAAGCCCTACCCATGATGTATTACAATAAACAACAAACCCATCATTACCTTTCGAGAAAGTCAAAATTGGAGCCGAAGTGAGCTTTTCCTTTAACTTCTCAAAACACCCCTTACAAGCATCCAACCAAGAAAACTTAGCCTTCTTCTGAGTCAACTTAGTCAAAGGATTCATTATCGATGAGAAGCTTTCTAAAAACCACCTATAATACTAGTCTAAACCTAAAAAGCTCCAAATATTGGATGGAGTCGTCGGCCTAGGCCACACCTTCACCGCAGTAACCTTTTGAGGATTAGCCATTAACCCCTCACTAGAAATAATATGACCCAAGAAAGTCATGGTGTTATACCAAAACTCACTCTTAGCGAACTTGTCATACAAATTCTGTTCTTTTAAGGTTTGTAACATGACATAGAGGTGATTAAAATGATCCACTCCACTCTGCGAATAAACCAAAGTGTCATCAATAAACACAATGATGAAGAGATCCAAATACTACTTGAAAACTTTCTTCATCAGATACATAAATGCTGTTGGGGAATTGGTCAATCTAAATAACATCACTAAGAACTCAAAATTCCCATACCAAGTATGAAAAGCCATCTTAGGGATATCCACCTGTGTAATCTTGAGCTGATGGTACCCTAACCGAAGATATATCTTAGAAAAGAACATGGCACCTGGGAACTGATCAAATAGATCATATATCCTCAGGAGAGGATACTTGTTATAGACCTTTACCTTATTTAACTGCTGGTAGTTAATGCACATCAGGAGGGAATCATCCTTCTTATGTACAAACAACACCAGTGCACGCTATGGAGAAATGCTAGGATGAATAAACCCCTTACGTAGAATATCCTTAAGTTGCTCTTTGAGTTCTCTCAAATCAGCCGAAGCCATTCTATACGGAGGAATAGATATTGGACGAGTGTCTAGAAGAAAATAAATACCAAACTCTATTTCCCTATCTAGAGGAACACTAGGAAGATCATCTGAAAAGATCTCTAGAAACTCATTAACCATAGGAATTGACTATAAATAAGGAATTTTTGAGTTAGAATCTTTAACCCAGACCAAGTGATAAATACACCATTAGGAGAATAACCTTCAAGCTCTAATATAAGAAATAAACATTCCTTGAGGAGATAAAGAAACAACCTACCATTCTATAACGGGTTCACCAGGAAACTTAAAGATAACCGTTTTGGTTCGATAATCTAAAGATGCGAAAAAGGAGTGTAACCCATCTATTACTAAGATGACATCAAAATCTACCATCCCCAACTCAAACAGATCCATCAAAGTCTGCATATTACCAACAGACACGATACACCCCCTATAGACCCTTTTAGTGATAATCGAGTCTCTTACCGGGGTAGAAATAGAAAAAGGATTCGAAATTACTTTGGGATCAAAACCAAAAGATATAGCCATATAAGGAGTCACTTAAGAAAGAATGGACCTTGGATTAAGCAAACAATATACTTTATAAAAAAGAGTTGTAACGTATTAGTAACGACATCAGGTGATGCCTCAGATTCCAGCTGGGACGCCAAAGCATACAACCTATTTTGACCAACGCTAGAACCAGGAGAAGTAATAAAAGCAGATGCTACACCACCAGGTGTAGGAGCAGAAAATGAAGCCATAGGAACCTTGTTCGCCCCCATAGCAACCTTATTAACCGGACAATCCCTGAGCTGATGAACTAGCTGGCCATACCTGAAATATTTGTCCCTTGCTTCTTCACAATAAACCCGATTGGGTTGACTACAGAACCAAAAAAAATGGCATGAAGAAACTGACTGGCCTCTACTCATGTAAGATTAGGCACCCTGTGTCCATGCATTATCTCCACCCTGATGGCGCCTATCTCCCTGCTGCTTCGAGTAAGGGGAATTGGTAGTAGAGAAGGAACCCAAGCTCTCTAATTCTTCTTCTGCCACTTACCATTATTCCAACTACCCTGGGATTGCAACCTTCCTAATTATAACACCAGCCCCTCTATCCTTGCCTATCCCCAAACACCACGTGCCTCAACTTTTCATCCCCCACTTTCTGTATATAGATAGTCAACCGAGATATATGCATATCGTTAATGAGAAAAGCAATCTTTCTCTCCAAGATCAAATCTTTATTCAACCCAAAAGAAAACTTCCTCATTCTTTTTTCTCATGCCCGCCACCAAATCAAGAGCATACCTCGATAGCTGATGGAACTTGAAGGCATATTCCTTGATAGTCAGTCTCCCTTACTTAAGATTTACAAACTTCTCCATCTTACCCTACCTCAGCTCTTGAGAAAAGAAATAATCCAAGAAGTTATTACAGAAGTCCTCCCATAATTCAGATCTTTCAGGCCCATAATTTAGATTCTTTCACATCACCCCTATCTCTATCCTACTATTTATAACACTAATAAGTAATATCTTTGTGATGATAAGCTGCAAAGTTTACCCCTCCATATTGGTAGCCTGTATCACTTGAAATATCTTCTCTATTTCATCAAAGAAGCCCTGAGGATCCTCTTCCACCTTCATTGCAGTAAAAGTAGGAGGACCCATATTCATAAATTGGATAACTCTTGTGGCCTCAGCAGACAACCCACTAGATACATCCCATTCAGCTTAGGTAATAATCAACTGAGCAATAACATAGGTAGATTGGCAAAATCCTACATTCATCACATTGCCCTAAGGGACCTGAGGAGAACTGGTAGAATTAGGAGGAACCCAAGTACCATATAGAATAGAACCCTGAGATCAAAGATGTACCCCCGTTGTAGGATGTACTACTTCATCATCATCCCTAAATGGGATAAAAGAATTTTCTTATTTTATAGATCTACGAAGTATGATCTAAAAGACAAATAAACACGTATTAGAGAATATTTCTAGACTTTAGACTCCAAGCTTGAAAATAGAATACCAAGAAAGTGAAATATTTCTAAATGTCTTGCAGCCTCTCTGTTTTGAGTGTGGCACGCTACACACCCCTGAAATAGACTTTACTCAACACAGCTTTGTGGACTTCCTAGTTGACCAATAAGCTAAAGCTCTGATACCAACTTTTTATGACCTGAACAAGGGCCTAGACGTAATAGGCATCCCAAGTCCAACCAGGACTAGGGATCGCCCCCCTTTTACCCAATCTAACCACCTTTATCCAACCTTAGGTGTGCTAAATTTTAAGTGTATAACAAGATAGTATAAATCTCTCATAAGGACTCTAGGATAGGGTCACAATTGTGATCGAACCAACTATGTCCATCCGTACCAAATCAACCATCCAACCATACCAAGCCAAACCAAAGTCTATAAACCAGACCATAACCAAAGAGAATACCAAAACATAATATGCTAACTAATCCCAAAATATAATATGATGGAACAAGCAACAATATCATCCAAGGGTGTAAGCCTCAACACCAATACCAATGCCAAGGTAAATACCAATATCAATCCCGCCTATACTAATCCCCAAAAGTACCACAAAGCCTTTATAAAAAATAGTATCAGAAATAGTAACAATATTTGGTTAGGAAATACCCCTAACTATGGCTGAAAGCAATATCTAAAATAAAATAAAGATGTCCAAAGATGTCCATAACATGAAATAAAGCCTTTTTAAAGGATGAAAGCTCACTACTTTAGTCAAAATACTAATACCAAATCCGCATGCTAGATAAGAGAAGTAGAATGGCCGATTCCTAAAAAGCGTGGGTATACAACCGACAAAAGATGGATTAGCGAATGATCTCTAGCATGAACTCAGGATAAGGATAAAATAATGCTAGTTATAAAACCAACTAAAACCATCCATAATGCATACGAATATACCTATATAACTATCGAGAAAGGGAACAGTGTTTAGCATGCATTTAAAATATTTACCTACGTTGTGTAGCTTTGCCATCCTAAAGTACTAATGGGCAATATGGGTTCAGCTCCCCCTGCTGAAAGGGCCCCAGTGCTTGTAACCGCACAACCAGAGAAGTATCCTATTAGAATGACTAGTACATCCCCCAATATGAGGTATGACATCTTGCATATGGTTAATCAAGGCCAACCTTATACCGACAAATATGAGTTTCCAGTTTCGGTCCCCCGGGACCTTTACTTTCCATGGTTTAGCTATACCTCCCCCTTTAATGGCTAATTAAAAACAATTTCTAAACAATTTATTTATCATTTATTAACCAAGGACATTTAGTTATGGTATTGTCATACCAAACATACTTCTAATTACAATCCATAGACAACCACATGTAGCTATAAGGGATCTTAGGTGCCATTCTAATTACCATATTAATCCACTTAGGGGATTTAGTACCCAACAAGCATAACCATTTAGCCATTTACCTTTCCAAACCACTTAATCCATGCATAAATCCTTTACCAAGTTTAAAACAAGCGAAATTTCCATTTAAAATAAGTCAATGTAATGAACATATCTCTATAAGCATTTTGTCAAACACATTGGTGGCATAGTATATATCCAAAACCAATTCAAATTACTAACAACAATTCACATAAAATCCAACTATCCAAAACAACCATTGCTGCATATAAAAGCATAATTAAAACCACGGAAAACCATAACAAACCATTCATGAACAAAACCCCCAAATAATTTTTTGAAAATCCAAAAGTATTCAAAAATAAAATCATGAAATCCAATAGTAAAATAATGCCTTTAGTTGTAAATAACAATGGGGGAAGATAAAATGCCTTATACCAAAGAATTGATGAAAAGAAATTACTAAACCAAGCCTAAAATTAGTTCTCAAGATGAAACCCTAGCTTTCTTGCCCCAAAGCTTTTGAGAGGATTTTTAGATTTTTTAGGAGTACTTTCTAAGTGTTAAAGAGAAAGATAATAAAGTAAATAGCCTCCTAAATAGTCTAGAAGTTGTGGGATCCTATTAGGGTAAGTAGGGAAATATCCAAATTACCCCCACTTAAGTTGTATAAAAATCTTGTCATAGGGATACGATAGAACCATATGAGTCATACCCATCCAATAGAAATGGTACCCACCACTTGTATCCTATCCCAACCCCTAGAACCAGCACTGTCCAACATATGACTCATCCAGCCAAGTTATACAAAAGCATATGATTTGTACCTTTAATCCACGTTGGACCTTTTTTTAGCAGATCTATCCTTGCTAGAATGGCTGGCATTCAAGCCTCCCCTAACTACTCCACTATTCACTTTCTCCATAGACTTGAGTCAACCCTTAGAGAAGAGTTCAGCATTATCCTTAGACAAAAGCATGATTTCTAGAATCTCAGGTCAAGGATAGGTTGGTTGATGGAAGGAGATGCTAATATTAGATTCTTCCATTCCTCCACAATCAATAGGATAAGGAGGAAAAATATCTCTTTTTTCCAAAAAGATAATTTCCTCTGGCTCTTTGACCTCCCTGAGAGTAGAGAGACAATTCTCTCTTTCTATAGCTCCCTTTTTACCAATAAGCACACCCATGCTTATGTCAAGTGCCTTCTAAATCCTTCAACCCAAGTCTCTGTTGAGACCTATATGCATAATAATGTGGTCTCCATCCCTAACAACAAGGAAATTAAGGAGGTTGTCTTCTTCTTTAAGCCTTCTAAGGAACCTGGCCCTAATGGGATGCATCCCTTCATGTACCAAAAGTACTGAGACTCCCTAGGACCATCTCTCATTGACTTTTGAACCTCTATATTCTCAAATAGATGCATAGAGGAGAAAGTTAACTCCACCTATCTATGCCTCATCCCTAAGTGTAGGAATGCCACCTCCTTGAGAAATTTCAGACCTATTAGTCTTTGTAACACCCAATATAAGGTAATCACTAAGATCATAGCCAATAGAATTAAAACTCTCCTTCACTCTATCATTGGACCTACACATGCCAGTTTTTTTCCAAAAGAAGAGCCTAAGACAATGTCATCATTGTCTAGGAATACATTGATCACCTGGCTAATCTAAGGGTAAACAAGCCAATATAATCCTCAAAATTAACCTGGAGAAGGCCTTTGATAGAATAGAATGGTCTTTCATCAGGCAGACACTGATTTATTTCAACTTTCCTTCTAAGTTAATCTCCCTTATCATGTCTTATGTTTCCTCTTCCTCTATTTTCATCCTGGTCAATGGAGGTAAGACTCTCTGTTTACACCTCACTAGAGGAATTCGACAGGGTGACCCCATGTCTTTTTATCTTTTTATCATCTGCATGGAACTCCTCTCTAGGAGGATAAACCATGAAGTTGACATCCTTCAAAGGAGTTCTATTTCTATTTGTAAGAAAGGCCCTTCCATCTCTCTTTTTTTTTACTGATGACCTTACCCTCATAGCTAAGGATACTTAAGGAAATTGTCTCACTATTAAAAGAGTCCTTGACAGCTTCCACTCCCACTTTGGTCAAAAGGTGAATTCTCTAAAATCCAAAGTCCTTTTCTCTAAGAATTGTAATCTTGAGCTCTAAAAGGACTTGGCAAATTTATTCATCATCAAGCCTTTATCTAATTTTGGAAAGTACCTTGGGTTCCCTATCTTCTATAAAAAAATCTTCCCTTGGTGACTTCCAATTCGTTTTGGACAATCTGAACACTAAAATGGCAGGGTGGAAAAACAAGTTTCTTAACATGGCTAGTAGAACCACCCCAACCATGTCCAACCTTAGCAGTATTCCTAACCATATCATACAATACATCAACCTCCCCTTCAGCATTCGCAAACATATTGACAAGATTCAAAAAAACTTCATCTGGGGTTCCATTACTTCCAAAAATAAAATGCATATGGTAAAATGGGACTCCACAACCAAACCAAAGAAATATGAGGGCCTGGGTATGCGAAAAGCTTGCTACAAGAATGGCTCCCTACTAGGAAGCCTAGCCTGGAGACATCACACTAACCCTACTTATCTCAGGGCCAGGATCCTCACTAATAAATGCTCTTTAAATAATAAGTCCTCCCCCAAAACCATTACAGGACCTGGAAATCCATCCAAAGAGGTTGGAGCAATAGTAAAGATGGAATTGAATGGTCTATCTCAGAAGGCAACAAAGTGGATGTCTGGAAGGACAAATGGATCCCAAACCATCCTCCCCTCAATAAGATCATCCAAGGTCATCTCCCAAAGGATTCTGTAAAGTTGAAGATCTCTGAGATCTAGAAGAATGGGGTTTGGGACCTTAACAAAGTTCCTTTTGATCTCCTAAATGCCCTTTAGCTCTACATCTTGGGATCTTTCACCCCTAACCATAGAAATAGTATTGATACCCCTTCTTGGAGACTCTTTGGTAATGGGTCCTTCTTCTGTAAATCTACCTATCACCTAATCTCTAAGCATTACAATTCCATCCCTCCGATACCCCTTATTTCAACTGGATTTGGAATTCCACCATACCTAATAAAATCAAGTACTTTCTCTAGTTACTTTATCATAATATCCTTCCCACCAGAGCTACTCTCCTCCATAGGGGTATTGATCTTAAACCCTATTTCCAACTATGCTCCCACCCCCGAAATATTCCAAACACATCTTTTTTCATTGCACAGAGGCCAAGGTACTCTGGTTATTCCTAGTATAAAAAGTGGGGCATAGAGTCATCCCCCTTACCATGCTCAACACAGATTAATGGTGGAATACTTGGGGCCGCATTAGATGTTTTAGCTTTGACAACCTCATCACTTGGGGAACTTTTATCCTCTACGACCTCTGGACTATTTGAAAGACCAGGAATAATAATGTCTCAATGAATAGCATGTCGATCCATGCTTCAATGAAGCTTATGCTGAAGTTGTGGAATTCCACCATATTAGCAACCACAATTCTCCTAACCCTAGGATTTCCATTAGGCTGTGATATTGTCCGCCTAGCCCCAACTCTTTCAAGATTAATACCAATGGCTCCTACATTGGGAATCCTGGAAAGGTGGCATTGGCAAGGTCATCAGGAACAATAGAGGAGACTAGATTATGGGGGTTTTACCAAAACTTTATGTTCACTTCTAACAACTACATGGAACTAATGGCCCTTAAGGAAGGCTTGAAATTTGTTGTTCAACAGAACCTCACCCTTATTGAGATTAATATAGATTCAAAAGAAGTAATCCAGATATTATCAAAAGGTAATCTAATATACAATAACTTGATTGATGATTGCAGGTCTTAGATAAGAAGGCTGGGAAACCCAGCTGTGCAACACAACTACAGATAGTAGAACAGGGTCGCTAATGCCATTGCAAAACACTGTTCTACACTAGAATGCTATGGTAGGACTTATGTTTTGGCCTCTCCACAATCTTTTGCTACTGGAAAAGTGCGGGAAGACATATATGGAACAACCTACCTTAGGAATGTTCCATTACATTTGAACTCCCAGGGACATAGCTTCCCTATTTTTATAACTGAGCCTGATTAGGCAACTCTCGTTACTTCAATTTAATGCAATTCTGTCTTAACAAAAAATGTATGTATATATGTATCTGTGTATGTATGTATAAATGTATGCATATATATCTATGAATGTGTATATATATATGTGTGTGTGTGCACATATATATAACACAATGAAATATATAACATCAAAGTATCTAACCTGAATAGTTGGAAATTTTATTAGGAGTATCAACGTCACCACTACCATGTTCGGTCACCTCTTTTGTCCCAAATTTTTTGATGTTATTTTTCATTAATATATATGTTAACAAAAGAGAATTAGTTTCTACATTACTTTTAGATCCATTGGAAACCACCAAACCTGTACCCATGATAATGGTCCTTAATAACTTCGACTCACCCTCACATCACCTTATATATGTGTGTGTGAGTGTATATACATTTATATACATAAATACATATATATATGTATATATATATACATACATATATATACATACATACATACATACATATATATATGTGTGTGTATATATATATATGTATGTATAATATAATGAAATCTATAACCTCAAAGTATCTAACCTGAATAGTTGGAAATCTCATTTGGAGTATTAATGCCGCAACTCCCATGTTCGGTGACCTCTCTTGTTCCAACTTTTCTGATATTATTTTTCTTTAACATGCTAAACCCTTTCCACTTAATTTTTTTAATTATTATCATCTTAATTGGGCCATATGAAAGTAAAAATATAAATTTTGCCCGCTCATCTCACATCACCTTATATATATATATTTAACATAATGAAATATATAATCTTAAAGTGTCTAACCTGAATAGTTGGAAATCTCCTTTGGAGCATCAATGTCGCAACTCCCATGTTCTGCCACCTCTCTTGTCTCAACTTTTTTGATGTTATTTTTTTGTAACATGCTAAATCATTCCCACTTAATTTTTATTTATTATTATTATTATTATTATTGTTTTTATTATTATTATTTTATTAAATGGACTATATGAAAGTAAAAATATAAATTTAGTCCATTCATCACCAAATAAATTAATTAAGTAAAATATCTGAAACTTTGAATAGATCATTGAAATTTATTTTAAACTTCGTAAAAGCAAATAAATTATTTAAATTGACTAAAAAATATGTTCTAATCCTATTGAAAACATTAGAACACTAATTTGAGGTTGTCTTGATCGAAGATTGATCGTGACCAAGCTTAACTTTATCAAAATTTAAGAACTCAATTAATAACTTAAATAATTTTTGAACACCTCAAAAAATAGATACTACCTAAACTCGTAAGTCATAAAGCACGTATAAAAACTACGATTAGAGATAAAATGGGAAAGACACGTAAAATTCACAAAATGACTAGGTGGATCCGTATACAAAATTCCACATAAATTGAAAATTATAAAAAGTGATAATAATTAACTAACTATAAGCACCAACGTACTCACAAGCAGATCCAGGGTGGGGGTGGGGTGGGAGAGGTCATGACCCAATCCTAGAGCTTGGGCATAAATGGAACCTGATGAGTGGAAAATTTACCACTCGTTGACATCCAAATTTGGGCACATTACTAGGTCTAAATTGTGTATTTGAGACTAATTCTCCATTTGAATGCATTTATTTCTAGCTTTTGTGGTCTTATAGGGCTGATGATTAAAGTGAGTGAAAATGAAACTATAAGGAAGGGAAAATGGAAAAAAAGGAGCAAGAGCTGGGAATCAAGCAACCATAATTACCATGATTGTGGTTCAAAGAACGAGATCGTGTCCAGTCAAATCTTGGTGATCGCAAAAGTTGTGATCGCGATCAAACAAGGGTGATCGCAATGGGGCAGAAATCCTCTAAGGGAAGAATGGTCAATCAACATAGTTTAACCCCAAAATCTTAAAAAGTTCAAACCCTTTGCATAATGGGGCATTTTCCAACTAATTTTCAATTTGGTATAGAAAGAAAATCACTCCAATTTTGGGAAAGAATAATTGTTATTAAATTTCCAAGAGGTTCTTAGATGTATTTAGAAAATTGAAGTTGGGATTATTCTTGATTTGCATATTCAATGGAGGAATAGAATGTCAACTTGGGTATATCTCTTTTTTTCAATTTCATGAGTAGCTAAATACTTATTTTGAGGTTATGCTTGATTAGGGTGTAAAATGGATGGGTGTTGATTGTTAGTCTAAATTATTAGTTATTAATGTTGGGGTTTGATATTACTCTTTGATTTAATTGATAATTATGGGTGAAAACCCCAATTGATTTAGATCCCACATCCTCCTTGAAAGAAGGATGTGGGTGATGCGTTGTAATGAGCACTTATTTGATACTATTTATGTCCTTATCATTATCTTAGAAATAAATATATATCTATATTGATTGGCATCATCCTAGAAATAGGGATGTTTAGTTGGATTTGAAAAATTGGGTTGATCATGAGGAATTAGAAAGAATTCACGAGTGCAACTTGGTGTGTCATTGAAAGTATCACATTAAGAGTTAAAAATCTAACCTACCCAAACCATTGACTAAGAATTGTACTAACTCTTAATACCCATGCATGAATGACCCATAGGATACGTATAAACACAAGAATAATATCTTATTGGATTTTAATCCACAATTATTTCTCTAAATTAGTGTCACAAGTAAATTTTGTTTAAACAATGTTTTAAATCATACCTCACTTTAATTTATTTTTATCTTTAAGTCTACATTAAGAGTCACTGCCTAGTGACTTTCAACATACATAGGTATCAAACGCTTAATTATACTCCTTATGGATTTGACCCCAACCTAAGTTGAATTATTATATTGAAAACAATTGCCTTGTACTAAAGAATGGTGTAAGTTGAGAATTATCATAAATGGCACCATTGCCAAAGAGTGAAACTTAGATTTTACTTGTGTGGTGTTGTTAGTAACTTGGGTTTACCTGTAGTGTTGCACTTTACTTTAATTGTTGTTTGTGTTTTTTTTAATAGGTGACTATTATTGTATCCAAATAACCATGAATTGAGAAGGGATCAATAACAACTCATCATATGAATATGCAAAGGTTATAGATCACCTTAGTAATGTGGAGTATGCTAGTGCTATCTGCAATCCACCTCTTGAGGGAAATGTTGAATTCTATGTCACAAGTGTGATGCTTTACTTGCTACATATAAAAGGATTGTTTGGGGGTCAAGCATATGAAAATTCCAATTTTCATTTGAGGAACATTATTAAAGTATGCTCTCAATTTGATGTCACTCATATTTCCTAAAAGTCTATTCAATTGAGTCTTTTCCCGTTCTCTTTAATGGGTGAAACAATGTTGTGGTTGAGATCTTTAATCACTGGGTCTATCACAAATTGGGTCGATCTTAAGCCTTTTAGATCGAAGTTTCCCTTTTTAAAATATGTTGAAATTAAGGGATGAAATCACAAAATTTCATCGATATAGTGGTGAGCCCTTATATGTAGTGTGGCAAAGGTTTAAGGATAAAATCATGTGATGCCCAAACCGTAAGGTTCCCAAGAAGATGCTTACCTAAATACTTTATAAGGTGATAGATCTAGTGAAAAGAATCGTGGTTGACCATGCATTCGGAGGGTCCCTTATCAAGTTATCTTATGAAGTTGCATCAAGTATGTTAGATTAAGTGATTAAGTTAGCTAGAGGTTGGCATATGAAAGATATCGAGGTGGCTATAGGGGCTCCCTCCGCATCCTGTATGGGTTAACGTCAAAGGAAAAAAGAGGAGGAAAGAGATGAAAATACGAGCTAGATGAGATCACAACTTGAACTTCTTACTCAACATGTGATGGGAACCTCCTTTGAAAAAGTTAATGCTATAGCTTCAAGGAATGCTAGGGTGTACAAAGATGCATAAAAGGAGATACTTGAGGAAGAGATGAGAGTATTTCCAAGGAATTTAGAGGGTTTCCATATTTTTTTACCAAAGGCAAGGTGGAAATCAAGGTCGTAACAATAAGAACTAAGACATGTCCCCTCTTGAAATAAAGAGATATGTAAATGAAGACGTCTTGGCCTAAATCTTGGTAAAAGTCGAGGGGACCGATAAGATAGTGAGGGAAATAATGAGTGACTTCCCCAAATTACATAAAATGGTAGTCTAATTCAAATATTATCTTACAATTAGACTCAAAATTGAATTAAATATTGGCACACCTCAATACAAGACAAAATAGAGATATGCTGAGTGGTATGATAACAAATGCTATTGTCAGTAGAAGTATGGAAACTCTTGGCAAGGGATTGGAGTTTTATGACGACCCTAACAGGAGAAAAAAATGATGAGTAAGCAAATGTAAAGATAAAAATGCCAAATGATGACGAGTTAAAGACAAATGAAGTTGTCATTGAAAACTCAAAGGTGAAACATCCTCAAATTGTCTCCATGCTACCAATTACAATTCCTCCCCCTTTTCTCAAAAGGCTAAAAAAAAAGGACAATTCTATGTTCAAGAAGTTTTTTGATAAATTTAGCTACCTATCCATCAACATTTCATTGATAGAAGCCTTGCAAAAATTGTTGGGGTATGCTAAGTTTATGAAAGAACTAGTCTCCAAAAAGTGGCTTGTAGAAGAGGAGACAATATTAGTGATTCATCACTGTAGCACAATCATGTCAAGCACAATGGCAGAAAAGAAGGAAGATCCTGATTCTTTCCCTACCCCTTGCACCATCAAAATATTCAAATTGCCAAAGGTTTTATGTGACCTTACGACGAGTATCAAAATAATGACATATACTGTATTTCATAATCTAAGGTCGGGAAACCACAACCTATCACCATGAGATTATTAATGGCTAACTAAACCATCAAGAAACCTATTAGGTACTATATGATGTGCTAGTTAAAGTCAACCAGTTCATCTTCCCAACTGACTTCGTAATCCTTGATTGTGTATTAGACCATGAAATCCCTATTATTCTTGGAAGGCCATTTTTAACCACCGATAGGGCATTGGTGAATATGGAGTGTAGTGAGATAAAATTTTAAATAAATATCTAAGAGGTTTCTTTCAATATATATAATGCCATAAAATAACCAATGGATGAAACACCTTGGGTTTTTGGCCCATAGAAAATTTTCTGGATTTCTGGTCTCTGAATAGGATACGACTAGAGAAATGACTCTTACACTGGGATACGAGTGCTATGGGTTAGTCGTATACTGACCAGTGTTGGTTGGTGGGTTCGATTTGGTTTCTATAATGGGTATGAATTGGATGGTATGAGTTGTATTGGTGGATAAGAGTAGTTTGGTTACTTCAGTTAATATAAGGGCCATAACTTAAGTTAGATCTAAGTACGAGTGGGTCACCATGAGCCGTAAGCTAGGGTATGAATCGTACCATGGATTCGTATGGTGGTAAGTGTTCAATCCTCTTGGGATTCTATTCTGCCAGTGGTACGGATCATGGGTACTAGTCATATACATAGATATAAAAAGGTTAGGGGTGATTCATACCTTGGACAGTGTTGTGTCCAAGAGAGATGGACTTAGGTATGAGTGATGGGTACCACTGGTATTGGAGTGTACGACTGGTATAGATAGTTGTATCCACCTAACGGGATTTTCGGGAGTTTAAGATAGGGCAATCTAGATATTTTCCCACTTAACCAAATAACGCCCCATGACTTATATTTCTATTGAGAGGTTATTTTCCCTATTATTCTACTTATTAACACTTAGAAACTTCTTTTCGACACTCTATAATTCTCTTTAAGGCTTTTGGGTAAAGAAAGGCTAGGGTTTCATCTTAAGGATTAATTTGGGGCTTATGTTGGTAATTTTTCTCCATTATCTTCTTGGTTTAAGGCACGTTTCTTCCCTTATTGTTAGTTCCAACTAAAGGCATAGTTTTGTACTATGTTTTCATGGTTTGATTATTGTATGGTTTTTGATTTTCAAATATAATTTGGGGTTTTGGTTATAAATGCTCGGTTATGGTTTTCCCATGTTTTAATTATGCTTTTATATGCTTTAATGATGGTTTTGGATAATTGGTTGTATGAGAATGGTTATTTGGTAATTAATTTTTGTTTTGGAAATATTATGCCCCTAATGTGTTTGATAAAATATTTATGAGAATGTTTTTACTACATTGTTGGATTTTAATGGAATTATTGCATGGTTGAACTTGGTAATGGAACCCTAAATAGTTTAAATGGTTAAATGGAATGGTTTGGTTTAATAAATATTATTGTGGGGTACAATGGAATCCCCCAAGTAAATTTGTTAATGTGGCACTTTTGGGGTATAATGGAATCCTCTAAGCAAATATAATGGAATATTTATAAAGTACATAGGACTCCCCCAAGTTAACTTGGTAAATGGGTACATGAGAATCCCTTTTACCTTAAAAGGTTTGGCTTGGGACAATACTTGCAAGTTATATTTGGTATAAAGATACCACTATTAATAGACTTGATAACTGATAAATGGTATAATAGATTTGTTGGTTGGAAATGGTTTTAATTAGGAAATAATAATGGAGTGTGATAGCTTACCGTGAAGGTCAGAGTTCAATAAACAAACACTGGAAACTCATATTTGCCGACATGAGGGGTAGGGTATGGCAACTCTTTTATGATACTATAAGGTACGTGGGAATCCTCTAAGTACATTTTACATATGTATCATAGGGGGTAAGGGTACTTGGGAATCCTTTACTCTATGTTATCTCTGGTTCATACGGCTACACGCATCAGGGCTCGTTTAGGGAATTACACTAGACCATTCATGTGTGGTTAAGGATGGTTAAGCTACATATACCTAGGTAAATTGTTTTAAATGCATGCTAAATATGATTCCTTTTCCCGACATAGTTATATATATATGTATGGTTTGTATGCATATTGTTGGTTTATTTGGTTTTACATGTTGGCATTATTTTATCCTTATCCTGAGTTCATGCTAGAGTTCACCCAATAACCCATCTTTGTGCGGCTGTATCCCTATGTGGTGCTGGAACCAACCGTTCTACTTCTCCTGCTTAGCTATCGGACATTTAGGATCAACTACTAAATTAAAGTGTTGAGCTTCGATCTTTACGAAAGGCTCAATTTTATGAATTTTATTTCATACTTTGGTTCATTTAAGGATATTAGTTTTTGCTATGGCCCCAACCAAATTTTGGTAGTGTTTTGGTTAGAGGCTTTTATGGAACTACTTTGGGTTGGTATGGGCGGGATTAGTATTAGTGTTAGCCTTAGTATTGGCATTGGTATTGGGGCTGATACTGTTGGACTAAATTTCTTATTGTTCTATCCTCCTTCATTTTGGGATTAATATAATTATTACAAAACTCATATAGTTTGGTTTATGATTTGATTTGGTTATCGGATAGGTTTGGTCGGTTAGACTCGGTTAGGACAGTCTCAATTATAGACCTATCTTAGAGTTTTGATATGGACAATTATACTATTTTATTATATGTTCAAAATTCAGCCAACTCAGGGAAAATGGTTGGAGGTTAGGTTGTGTAATGGGGTGGTCTCCAATCCCGGTCGAACTTAGGATACACATTACGACAAGGCACTGGGTCAGGTTGTGTCAATAGACTTACATGTAATCTCGGTAATCAATGTTGTTGATGAAGAGATAACGGAGTATGTTGATGTGAACCTCATGAATGACCCATTAGTGGGGGTTTTATGGAATTGTGGAAGTGATGAAATGGAAGAGTTTGATGAAGTGGCAACCTCTTTAATAGGACTTGGAACTTACACCAAAACCCCGATAAAGTTGGATCTTGATCTATAAAATAGTAAGAGTCCACCCATATTACCATCTATCCATGAGCCACCTCAACTTGAATTAAAGCTGTTGCATCCACATCTTTGGTATGTATTCTTGGGGTGATGGTCACACTTTGCCAATTATTGTTTCAAGTGATACTGTGCCTTACCAAGTGGAAGCCTTGAAAGCTATAGTGAAGAAATTAATTCATGCCATTAGATGGTAGATTGTGGATATTATAGGTATAGCTCCTGGCATTTGTTCCCACAATATTAAACTATAGAAAGATCATGTCCCAAGTGTAGAACATCAAAAAAGACTCAACAAACCTATGGAAAAGGTGGTGAAAAAATAAATCATAAAGTGGCTTGATACGAGAGTCATTTATTCAATCTTGAATAGCACTTTGGTTAGTCCGGTGCAATATGTTCCAAAAAAGGTGGCATAATGGTAGTACAAAATGAGAATAATGACCTTATCCACATCCATTTAGTTATATGGTGGAGAGTATGTATATACTACCGCAAGTTGAAATCTTGGATTGAGAAGGACCATTTTCCAATGCCCTTTATGGATCAAATTCTAGATAGGCTAGTTGGGGGCTGGTGGTGAAATTGCTTTCTTGATGGCTATTCGGGGTATAATCAAATTTGTATTGCCCTAGAAGATCAAGAACGACAACTTTCACTTGTCCATATGGAACATTCGCTTTTAAGTGCATTCCTTTTGGATTGTGTAATACTCTGACAATATTCCAATAGTGTATGCTATTGATCATTGCGGATATGGTGGAAGATTCGATGAAGGTGTTCATGGATGACTTCTCCATTATATGGGAGTCATTCGAGTCTTGCCTTAAGCATCTAAGCAAAGTATTTGATAGATGTGTTTAAATCCACTTTGTCTTCAACTGGGAGAAATGCCTTTTTATATGAATGCTTTAAAGCCTTTAATTGTCTCAAGGAGTTACTTGTATCGGTTCACATCATTGTGGCTCTGGATTGGTTATCTCCGTTTGAAGTAATATGTGATGAAAGCAGCATTGCATTAGGGCGGACTTGGCTTAACTTAAGGAAAAGTTCTTTCATTGATTCTATTATGTGAGCAAGACCTTGAATAATGCCCAACGTAACTACATAGTAACAAAGCAAGAATTATTGGTGGGGTTATATTCTTTGAAAATTTTTGCACCTATTTTTTGGGCACTAAAGTGGTGGGGCACATGGATCATGCCTCTCTTAAATACCTCATGGCAAATAAAAAAGCTAAACCATACTTTATTAGATGGATCTTGCTCTTGTAAGAGTTTATTTTGAGGTGAAGGACCAAAAGGTTTGCAAAAATTAAGTGCCTGACTATCTTTCGTACCTTGAAAATAATCATGAAAATCATGGTGAGATTTAGATTGACTAAACCTTTCCTAATGAGCTAGTCATGTCAATATCGGGGAATGTTGCACCGTGGTATGCTGACTATGCTAATTATATGGTTGGTGGTATACTTCTCGAGGGTCTTAGCTATCATCAAAAGAATCAGTTCTTGTTTGATGAAAATAAGTATTTTTGGGATGAACCCTTCCTATTTCGAGAATGTGCAGATGGTATGATTTGGCATTGTGTTATGGAAGTTGAAATGAAAGACATTCTTGAAGCATTTCACTTCTTTCCTTGCGGTGGTCACCATTGGTGGATTTGAACCACCACTAGACATCTTCAACGTGGTTAATATTAGCCCACCATTCATTGAGATTCCACGGAGTTGGTCAAATCATGTCATCAATATCAAATGCAAGGTGGCATTTCTAGAAGGCATGAAATTCCCCTTAAACCAAAACTTGAAGTCAAACTTTATGACGTATGGGGAATTAATTTTATGGGCCCTTTTATGAGATCTTTTGATGATAAATATATATTGGTGGTATTTGATTATGTCTCCAAATTGGTAGATGCCATAGTTCTTCCAAACAATGAGAGCAAAAACATCACATTCGTCTTGAAGAAATACATTTTTACAAGGTTCAAAATGCTGCAAGCCATTATTTTCTATCCCGGCTCACATTTTCGCTACTGGGTTTTTAGGGATCTTCTTGACAAATATAGGTTGAGGCATAAGGTTGCCACTCCATATCACCCCCAAACGAGTGGCCAAGTTGAAGTGTCCAATCGGGAAGTCAAAGCTACCTTGAAAAAACTGCAAATGTTGGTCGAACTAATTGGGAGAGGAAACTTGATGATACACTTTGGGCGTATAGAACAACTTACAAAACTACAATTGGTATGTTCCCCTACCAATTCATGTTTGGGAAGGCATGTAATTTTCCCGTCGAACTCGAGCATAAGGCTTTTTAGGCATTGAAGAAGTTAAATATGAATTGGGAAGAAGCTTCAAAGATGAGGGTCACTGAACTTCATGAGTTGTAGGATTTTCCACTCAAGGCCTATGAAAGTTCTACTTTATATAAGGAAATAATGAAGTGGCATGATGTTGAGATCCTAAGGCGGGAATTTCTTATAGGCGATAGTATCCTTCTATACAACTCTCAGTTGAGGATTTTGTGGGGAAGCTTCATTCCAAGTGGTCGGGCCCCTTTGTGATTTTGAGTGTTTACCCCAGTAGTGCAATCGAGTTAGAGGACCCCAAGAAGAAGAGGTTCATAGTAACTGGGCAAAGTTTGAAGCACTACATTATAGGCGGACCCGAGGTGACCAAAGTTGAGTTGTTTCTTTTGAAGGATCCTAAATGTTGATCAAGGAGCATCATACTACAACGTTAAATCAGCCGCTTGATGGGAGGCAACCCATCAGTTACATGCCTACTACATTTATCTTTGGTTAGTTCACTTAGTTTTGATTATTTTGTAAGTGTTTTGGACAGATTGGAAAACCAAAAAAATAAGGGAAAATTAAGTTGGAAAGTTGGCAGTTGTACAAGAAAATAGAGCAAAATAGGGGAAAACAAAACTCAGTTACTGCTATAGCGATGTGTGGATCGCGATCGCAGTACCGCGATGGTGACGATTGGGAAAGTGCAGAAAAAAAAGAGAAATTTGATCCATGTTATGGCTTAAGGGAGCCCTTCTAACCCTTCTTATGCTTTTATGATATATAGTGAGGACCCTGCACGCCTTTAAGTTGGGGGTATGCTCATGTCTCATAATTCACACTTGATTTAAAATAAATATTGAGATTTTGTGAATTGATTGTTGCATTTCACAAGCCTTTCCCCATGATAGATTGAGTGAAAACATTCTTCAGGGAAAATCATTGTGTTTTGAGTTTGTGAACCATAGATGCAGGGGAGGTCTGAGTACCCGTGGCATTCTAGATTTGGGAATGCCTTTTGCCTATGGTGAAGTTTGAGTATCCATATAGTTTTCTTTTGTGAGAGCTGAAATATGAGATGATGGCTTGATTTTGTGCTAACAATAGCCAATCTTGCGCGGTGAAAATGCAAAACAAGCATCCCTCTCCGTCACAAAATTTTTGTACAAAATCAAGGGCATAGACATGAATGTTTTTTTAATAACATTTTCCTCTTTTTGTGGCTCCAAAGATTTTAGTTAGTAGTGTGTGGAAAATAGCTCCTTTTTTCTCTAGTAGAAAATGAAATTAAGCCCCCTTAAATTGTTTGCATGCCTTGTGTAGTGAGCTTAGTCATTTAATTCTCATGCTTACTTGTGTCATCTCAAACTTGCCATATTAGTTTTTGAAAGCTAATTTTGATTACGCATGGTTGGTGAGATGATCTTAGACCTTCTTAGTGAACATGGAAATCCACTTTAGCCTAAAAAGCCTACCCGTACATAGATTCTATCTATAGTTACCCAATTCGAGCCTTTGAACCTTGGCAACCACATTAAAAGCCACGAGCCATTGAATTTTATCCCTCTTTTGAACCCTACCCTCCTTGAACTTGAAAGTGCAACTTGAGAATAAAAGCCTAAGTTGGGGGTGGTGAATCTTGGAAGAGGTAACTACAAGTCACGAAATTGTAAATAAGTGCCTAAGAGCTAAACAATAAGAGTAAATGAGTTAGAAAAAGAAAGGACTCAAAAAGGAAAGAAATGCATGAATTGTATAAAGAAAAGAGTTGAGAACTTTCAAAAGATTTAGGTATATCAAGGTAGTGAAAGTAGGCATATGTGAGAGTTGGAAAGAAATGAAGTGGCCCATGAACCATAGTTTAATTAAAAAGTGTGTTATATAGAGTTCAAGGAGGCTGTAGTCACTTCGATCCCAAATATTTATCCGACCCTTTCTTGAGCCTACATTACAAGCTTGAAAAAGTCCTTTGAGATGTTCAACCAAGTGTCTTCAATTTAGTGTCGAGTGAAAAGAAGGGCAAGCATAAGACATGATACTTGTTTTCACTGAGAGGTTCTTTATGACAGTAAGCGTTTGCATTTTAGTCCCTTCTTGCATAATATGTATTTTTGTGTGTAGGAATTCCTTTCATGAGGAGGCATGTGGACTAGTTAAGGCGGGTGAAGTTGCCATCTTTTGAAAATAAGGAAAAGGAGTATAGTTGAGTCACTATTGATAGAGTCACTCCTAGAGAGTTAGCGGTTGTTGCTTGGTAATTCTTAAAAGAAATTTTATATCCTTGAAAGTATGTTTGAGTTTTGAGAGAAAGTGTGCGGATAGTGTTTCCCATGCTCAGAGACTAGTTGGTGGCACTAATCAAGTTTGGAATCATTGTGGTCATTTGGTCTAATGAATGGGCTTATAAGTGAGTAGTCTTATTGAAAGAGATGTAGTGTTTCTTGAGGATAAGCAAGGCTTTAAGTTAGGGGTGTTTATGAGTGGTAAATTTATCACTCATTTCTACAAAAATTTGTGCAAATTACTATGATTAAATTATGTATTTGAGACTAATTCTCTATTTAAATGCATTCATTTCCAGATTTTATGGCCTTGTATGGCTTATGATTAAAGTGAATGGAAATCAAGATTAAAGGAAAGTAAAATGGACTAAAAAGAGCAAGAGCTGGTGGTTACCACGATCGTGGTTCAAGGGTCGCGATTACACGCAGTCAATGCTAGATCAAATCCTAGAGATCGTGAGGGAATCACCGCGATCGGGATCAAACAAGGCAGATTCAATGGGGCAAAAATACTCAAAGGGCTAAATGGTCAATCCGCACCGCTAAACTTCAAAATCTTAAAAAGCTCAAACCCTTTGCACAATGAGGCATCTTCCAACTAATTTTCAATTTGGTGTAGAAAGAAAAACACTCCAATTTTCCGAGACAACAATTGTTATTAAATTTCCAAGATATTTTTAGTCGTATTTGGAGAATTGAAGTTAGGATTATTCTGGCTTTGTATCTTCAATGGAGGCATTGAATGCCAACCTGGGTATATCTCTTTTCTTCAATTTCATGAGTAGCTAAATACTTATCTTGGGGTTATGCTTGATTAGGGTGTAAAGTGTATGGGTCTTGATTATTAGTCTAAATTATTAGTTATTCATGTTGGGTTTTGCTATTACTCGTGATTTAATTGATAATTCTGGGTGAAAACCCCAATTGGTTTAGATCCCACATCATCCTTAAAAGAGGGATGTGGGTGATGAGTAGTAGTGAACACTTATTTGATGCTAGTTATATCCTTAGCATTATCTTAGAAAGTGGTTCCGTCACAATATAAACATGGATCATCAAGATAGGATTTCAAACAGCCAAAATCATATTTTTTCCAAGATACCATAGTGACAAGTAAGCAAAATTAAAAATCTACCTAACATAAGAAACCAAAGAAAATCATAAAAAAATAATTACAAGTTTGAATCCAAGAAAGTAGGCTAAAATTTCAAACTAACTCAATACGCCAAATTATTCACCGACAACGACACCATTTTTGATAATGCTCAACTTATAAGTCAATTTAAGTGAAAGGCCATTATCGTCAGTATAATTACCCAACTTTGAGTCAGGGTCGAATCCACGAGGAACAATGTGAGAGGCGATTGAACGAGCTCGAAATTAATGTTACTTGTTAACTTCAAACCTAAGGTATAAGTATTTATAGGGGGAGGTTTTAAAAGTTTCACAAATATGATTGTTTTTGGACTTCTAAAGGACTAATTCAAGGCTATAAATAATTAGAGTGTAATCAATTTGAAATTGATCTTGGGATTATTCTTTCCTAGGGGAAAATTATGCATGTGAGAAAGATGATTCGGTGCAAATTCTAGTCTTTAATGATGTGGTAGGCTAGGTTGAAAGTCCTTGAGGCTAGTTTATCAACAAAGTCTCAAAGATGTCACTCATTGACCCTTTTGAGTACCTTACGAGTGTGTCAATTGAATCCACCAACACCTCAATTGGGTATGCCTATTTCTAGGATGATACCCAAGGTATAGTCAACCTCAGAATCACACTTATTTCTAAGATAGTGAAAATTAGCAAACTATGCCCATAAATTGTCTACTATTGCCTTAGATCCTACATCCCTCTTTCAAGGATGATGTGGGTTCCAAAAGTTCACCCTAACTTCTTTTTTAAGGATTGTTTGAGCTTTCCAGAGCTTAGGATTTTCACCCACAAACCCATTTTGGTATTTGGGGAATTCACCTAAAAAATCCCAACCAATTTAATCAAGCAATAGCAGAAACCAACATCAATAAACTATCATACACACAAATGAATTACAGTCCACATACAATTGCACCCTATTCTAACATAATCCCAAGAGGAAGAACTAGCTATACATAAGATTATTAAGAAAGATATACCCAAAAATCTCCATCAATTTGAGTTATTGAAATATAAAGAGAATGAAAATTTCAAGCTTTAGGATTCAACAAATATTTAATGGAAATTTCCAATCCTCCACTTGAAAATGTATTCTTCACCCAAGAATTAAAACAATCACTGTCTCTTCAAAGTTGTACACCATATGGTTGAAAAATTCCACAAAATTCGGATATTTTCTATAGTATAGGGTTTGAGCCTCTTAAGGGAATTTCAAAATCAGTTGTGTTCATTTACAAATCTATCCCTAGGCATAATCCCACTTTTCTGCGATCATTGATACTTATCTGTAATTGTGGCTACACGACTACGGTCAGAACTTGTAATCGCAGTATGTTGACCTGTCTTGACTTGTCACGATTGCGGCCCTCAGTCCACGATTGCGGTACCTGAGGCTTTTTTTTGCTCCAGGTCCTCCAGCTATATTTATTTCCTCCTTTTAATTTTTTTAGCTTTAATTTACATCTTTCCATTTCATAACCTGTATGCTTGCACAATGTGGATAACAATACATTTAATCGCACATATGTCTTATTGATATATTTAAATAATGGTAACATGCACTAATGTTCAGTGCAAATGAGTGGTAAATTCACCACTAATCACTCGATCGCAATAGTATCATTTTGTCAAAATCAATAAAGACATGACCACTTCCCTAAATACTTAGAAATCTCCTAATTACACAAAAATGAACACAATATGAAACAAAACACATACCGACATAAGTTTTAAACCTAGACATGTTGGTTGTACAACCATACCACATTCGACAAAAAAAGAAGCATGACAATAAAACCCCACGGTGCTATGGCATACCCCACACCCAACTAAAAAACTGTGCACTATCCCCAATGCACTAAAAAAAATTAAAGAAAGGGAATAAGGATATAACTGGGATGCAACAAGCATCTGTGTCATGATCGTCCCTCAGTGAGGGAATCTGGACTTGAGAAGGCGATGGTGGTGGAGGTGCTCTACAAAATTATGCGCTTGCTACTATTTTATCACACCTCTGCCTATCAGTAACTGTAGTCTCCACAAAATTATATCTATCCTATTTTAGGACCTTGTCATAAGGTATAGTGGGATACTGCAGGTCCCTGTCTCATTCTCTTACTGTCCCAACTATGGGGACCACCTCATCATCTACCACAGATAAATCAAAGTATTTTAGACCACATAGAGGTATTGGCTGAACAACTAGGTGTAAAACTTAAGAGATGGCTGACAGATTGCTCTTAGTGAGAAAGTGTACCTTTACTCTAAGTATATCCACCTCCTCTCTTATATCACCTAGACCTGACGTCTAAATGGTGTAGAACCAGGCTGATACTTGACCCTTAAAAACTTCTATACGTGCATGCAACTTAGGTCATAGCTCCAATACAACTACCCAACATATAGAATCTAATTTTGCCTCAGTTGTCTCTAGTGTAGTTTAGACCCACAGATAGATTTTCCCATATAAAGTCGCCACCTCAGCCTCAATATTCTGTAGCCTAGTATGGTGACTCTCTGACTATCCACTAAGATCTAGAAAAACTCTCGAGAAACAAAAATCATACCTGAAGTAGCAGTTGAAGTGGATGGGTGATGGGCTACTAAAGATGGACCCATTGGCTTTGAAGCAGATGATGGGGCAGCAGTAGATGTATTGGGGGTCCTTTCACCCCGTTTAACCAAATCAAGGGATTCTCTCTGCTCCCTTATCTCAAAATCTATACTAAGTCCCATATCACATCCGTATGTATTAATCAGCTCTGTAGGGATTGATGGGCCCTTGGATGAGGCCTGAGGCACTGTAGTGGGCACAAGGGGTCTCTTGGGAAGGTCCAAATATGCCAAATCCTTTATTGTGTAATTCTATGTCATGCTCATCGCCTGTACTCTCTCATCAACTCTTGGTACCTATGGCATAGCAGCCTCAGCACATACCCTCTAGATAATATATTGGAAAAGCAATGTCTAGTCCCAATCAAAGCTCTTTCATGAAGCTCATGCCAGATAATAGCTACAAAATTAATGTCATAGCCGGCCATCGTGCTTATAATTAGTGAAGCTTCATCCTAATTTAGTACATTGTCCGCAGAAGTCAGATAGAATCTATAACAACCAAGTAGCCACTAAAACTTTGCAGAAAAAGTGAGTGACACCTTATTTATCATATCCTACCCCTCGATCCAAGGGGTGTTACACCCATTAGTGATATATAGATAACAATCATTTTTGCCAACTTAACTATCTCACTCCTGTGCTCAACATCACATATAATGTATCTGTCCCGTGCAGTTCTTAATCTAAAATCATACTTTGCTATGGATGCCGGAGTAATATTTTCTGACCCAAAGAGAACTCAGTGGATAGTCGCTGCTGAAATGTCTACCATAATCCCTATCACATGAGTCTGCTTAAGCCGGGGCTGATCAGTATACCTCGGAACACCCCTACACTTTAGAATAGTTAGTTATAGTATGACGCGGTATGATGTATAGAATTACCGCACTAATTCTGGTCTGTATGAGCCTAGGGGTCGAGTCATCCACCCCAATTGATATCTGTCAAATGCAGCGTGCAACACTATTGCTTCATTCAACAAAAATAAATCAATCCATCTCTCTTTATAAGTAGCCCTCATGATCCAGCGAACTCGATAATATAGCTGTCCAGATCATAAATTATTCAAAGTCCCTCCAAACACTATCTCAGGTTCAACTTATCAATAAGCTCCTTAGATATATTTATGGGGTTGGGCATATGATCATGCTGAGCTGGTACCTCTATCTTTAATAGCAGTACATGTTCGGTAGCCTACTCTGTACACTCCTCAAACTGGGGTACAATTAATGACTGCTCCTTATCTGCTGCATAAGACTCATCCTAGGACCCATCCTTGGACTGGGGGTCCTTTGTAACTATTGCATAAGGTGACTCAAAATTTGCCTCCTTCTCATCATCATCACTATCGACCTCAATAGGCTGGGGATAGTGTGGTGGTGATCTTTAGGCCATATTCTTCCTCGGCCTACCTAGGAAATTAGTAGCCTCATCCTGGGTGTTAGGACAAGTAAAGATAGACCGCTTTCCCCACTATGACTTCTCTGCAATCTAAAAACTAATTTGGCCATAATAATGGCCTCAGTTGCAGGTTGCTTCTTGCCCCTACTCACTAGCCCTGCCACTTTGGTTGAGACATTAGTAGATTAGTTCGGTGGGTACTCCTCCTCCAAGATACTATACTTGGAAGAGTCATTCCATCGCCTAGTATGTGCAACGTTGTTCTTTTTCGATGCCATGTCTACCTGAAAAATCAATTTTTAGCTACCAATAAATAATGAGGGATTGCAAAGTTTAAAAAAATCAAAATTTGAAAACTTCAAATTTTCCTTAATTATTCCATCCCTATCACTTATTCTCAGTCGGAACAAGTTCCATATATGCACATTTACTTAGAATTAAATTTTCATCACAAACTAGCATTCAAGCTTTTCGTATTCCTCTACTTTTCAAATTCAACTTTCGATTAGGGCATGATTTTTATGTTAAATTAGAGAACAATGCCCCACTTTAAGATTTAGGCTAATTCAAGGGTCCTAGATACATGCATTGTGGTTTCTACATATTTTGCGTGAAAGTAAAGATACTAGCTTGCTTTTTTTAAGTTTAGCATAAGATATTACTACTAGGAACCTAGAATATTACCTTTTAATTGGAGACCCTGAAGTGAACTATTCAAAATCAAATAAAACAAATGATTAAACATGTATTTATTACTTTAGGACAAGTTGGTACCAAGAACTAGTGATATTGTTGCCTTTTATTAAGTGTAGGGAAGTCGGGTAGTTTGAATTTTATGAGGGAAGAGGGAATTTTGAGGATTTGTAATTTAAATATGAGTTAAGGGGTTGATTTAGGGTTTATTTAAGCCTAGATGGGCTCAAAATTTTAAATAAAATTTGGGTCAAAAAAGTGCCAACTTACAGATTACGGCACCCACATACAGGCCATATGTGGTACATCCGGTCTGTATGTGCCAACTGTATGTTGTCCTAAATTTTTGGCCAAACTCCCTTCTCTTTGTACTTTGTATTTTGGTACTTGTTTTGCTACTTACAAGGTCATAAAGGGTATTATGAACCAATAAGTAATTTCGTAGGTTAAAGTTCAGAAATTCCCCAAAAAGTTCTCAAATTCCATCTTTTCAGTTAATACATAACTTACCTGAACCACGTTAGACTTATGGCCATGTTGAATTTCTAAAAAATTCCCTATACATGGAAGATTATAAATCAAGAATTTTTTACCATATTCCAGGCCTTTCGTTTTGCCATTTTACCTACAAAAAAAGAATAAACAAATGTGAACAGTAAAATAGTGGGTTGCCTACTATCCAGTACTTGATTAACGTTGCAGCACGGCGTGACTATATTGGTTATATAGACTTTATCAACAATCCCATGGGTTGCCTCCCATGCAATGGTTGGTTTAACATTATGGTACGATACGGGTACCCTGACTACTAAGAATTTATGAAGGTACCGAAAGAAATACCCTCTGTGGTCATCAATAAAATAGGTCACCGACACAACCCTCTTGTCAGTAGGATAGTTCATATTTCTTTGGATGTTGAAAGTGACATCTTCATTATTGACTCTAAAACTAAGCTCTCCCTCCTCCATATCGACCATTGCTTCTACCCATGTCCATAAATGTCTTCCCAAAATAATGGGCATCTATAAGTTAATCTCACCATCTAGACTAATACTATTAGATGGAAAGATGAGGTTGTCAACTATTACTAATACAAAAAAATGCCCACGAGTTTCTTCACAGTATGGTCAGCTATAAAAAACCATATTTTTGTTGGCTCTGGAGGGATCAAGACCAATTGCTTAGATATGGCCAGCGATATTAAATTAATGCTGGCCCCTAAGTCACATAAGGATCTGGTGAATCTAGATTTCGCATTAGTACATAGGATCGTGAATAATTGGGGATCACCCTTTTATGGGCTAGAGACTTAGTAGTGACTGCATTATATGGTGCACTCCTTCAACATTCTTGAAACTAGCCGCCTGGTTTTTCATCCCCAATTCTTTCATAAACCTGGCATATCCAAGCATCTCCTATAATTCATCAAGGAGAGATATATTCAAGATCATATCTTTCAACATATCAATAAACTACTAGAACATCCCTTCCTCTTTTTTCTATTATTGTCTTTGAGGAAAAAGTAGGGGTTGTCATGGAATTTGTCTTACTGTAGGCTCATCGACCTTTCCCTTACCTGTATCCTTACCTACATTGGCATTCACACCTGTCTCCTTGTTTGAATCCATAATAGGTGTCTCATTTACCATAGTTTTATCATTCTTTGGCATCTCAGTAGGCAACGGGTGATACATAGTAGATAAACCACTCTGAATAGTGATATCAAAATAGTGACCATTATTCTTTAAGTTTTGGACAGTGTTACTATGAAGGGTATCCAATTGTCTCTGATTTAACATGGAAAATATATGCCTAAACTGCTGCTCGAATTTCTTAGTAGCAGTTACATGAGACTCAAATTTTTCAGTCAGCCTTGATCTCTTTGAGGCTAGCCTCCTAACTTTTTAACCCTTTACCAGTTTAGCCAACGTCGCCTCCATTAATGATTTGGTATCATGACTGCCTAGTGGAATGTACTTATCTTCCTTATCCTTATAGTCATCTTTCCATCTCCAGTCACCAACACTCTCCCTACTACAATCTTTGTATCTATCACCATAATAGTTCCAAAATTAGTTTCCTTTCCCTCGAGCTCAAAAACTTGAAAATTTGTGATTCAGATACTTAGCCTCCACCTCTAAGTCAGTCTCATAATCTTTGGAGGCTGAACCCTACGAACCTACTTGATTCACCTTTTTAGAACTTTTTGCTGCAAATTTCTTAGTCAACAACCCAATATTAATCCTCAGTTGTGCAATCTCTTGTTTTATAGACTCATCAAGTGATCTATGCTCTCTGAAAGCTCCAATAGCATAAGTTCCAGCACCCTTTTTAGCTTCCAGAGTATGCCAACCTTAGTTAGTAAGAGAGATTTGGTCTAAACCCTCAGAAGTTGCTTCCCATAATCTCATAAATTCTCATCTAGTGATGGAGTCTACCATGGCTCGAGAACTGCTGTTCAGAGCTCTATAGAATATCTCCAGTAAGATCTTTCATGAAATACAATAATTAGGCACCATGCTAAGCTTCTTATTAAACTAGAACCAAGCCACATATATCAACTCTAAATGAAGCTTTCTGAAATTGTATATCTAATCTTTAAGCTGTAAAATCTTAGCCGGCAGAAAGAAATAGTTTAATAATTACTTGCATAACTTATTCCATGTGGTGATATATCCTCTTGGAAGTTCCCCTAATCATAAAGAAGATTCTCTACTCAATAAGAAAGGGAACAACCTCTATCTAAGTGCCTCTTGGTCTACCCCTTGAATAGCATAAAAAGTGCAGATCCCCATAAAGTTAGCAGGGTGTAGATTAGCATCATATGTATCTGAGCCTGAAAATACCCCTTTTATGTTTAAGAGCTGGATCATGGGACTTATTATATCAAATTTCTAATTAGGAGGCAGTATAAGATAAATGATAGTAACCATTTCTGCCAGCTCAACGTATCCTATATCCTCTTCATCATCATACGACTGAAAGTACTGGAGTACTGGGGTAAATTGATCTTGAACACCTCTAACTTTATCTTAATTTCTGTTGAGTATTACTCATCAATCAACTACCAATCTTGGCCTGGCTAGCTTTTCCTGCTGAGCCAACCTAGCTTTCTCAACCTTCTTTCTCTAGTTAACAACCTCTAATAACATCTGCTCCACCTGTCTATTATAATATTCTGTGGATCACCTGGAGCAGGAGGTGGTATAATATATGGATCATCCTAAACCCCTTTTTGATTTCCTGCATATACTGGTTCCATCATTATATGATTAAGCTATAAAAATCTCTCTGGGTTAGGATTTAATGGGAGTAAGGGATGGACTTGACCCTGGTGTTAGGCATATACTGGTGTATATCTAACTAAGAATAGAAAAAGAAAGACCTATAAATTCCAAAAAACTTCAATCAACACAATCACCATCTTCCTTGACAATAGTGCTAAAATTTTGATTAACGCCCAAACTACACCCCTAGATAATGATAATGTGGTTGCTGTTTAGTATAATATCCCAACTAAGTTGGGGTCGAACCCACAGGAAAGACTTAGATGTATATCTATAGTTTTCTTAACTCAACAAGCTTAATTAAAATATAATGGAGGGTTCGTAATAATAATCTCTATCAAGTAATAGTATGTAACTTTGATTATAAACTATTAGAGACGAACACTAGATTTGTGTTCCCCCTAGCTTCTCAAATTTGTAGGTTTATCATGTTCTATTAAACCAACCCAATAACTTAAATTTAGAATCTAATAAGTTATGTACCCTCATCTGTCTTGTGGACTCATTGAGGGATTTTATCCTTTACCTTTTGAGTTTCAGGATATCGTATTACAAACCCTTATACTAGATTCTAGTTAACTATTACCTTTTGAGTCTCAAGTAATTAGATGATAGATAACTATATTATGTAGATACTCATAATTTTCCTAGATCAATAGTTAATTTAAATTACTTTTGTAATTATCTTTTTGAAATACCCTAAGATCTGGCCCTTGTAACATTTCTTGAGTTTTAGATATTTTCAAAAAGGTACGATTCATGGGTATCAATAATATGCTATGGTATGGCTTGGTGTACCTTCTCTCGTATGTTGGATAGCATGTATGGGTTATTTTCTTCCCTAGGTACGGCAAGGCACCATTTTAATCGTATAATAGTTTATTAGTGGTATGTTGCTAAGTCGTATGATGTCTTTAGTATGGTCCTAATGATTGTGACCAAGGTAGGACTCCAAGGGTACTATTCGTATGCTATGATATGACTTAGCCTAGTATGGTTTTATATTAATCAGTACAGGGTCCAAGGAGAGGTTTAGGGTACAAGTAAGGGTACTACTCATACCCTAAGGTACAGTTTAAGAGAGGTGAGTCATACCCTCCTGTATGTGTTTCTTCAACTTTTAAGTTGAGGGCATTTCATACATTTCCCACCCAAAAACATAAGTACCCACATTATATAATCCTTGGTGGCCTCTCATAACTCTCATGGATGGATCAAAACACTCTAAATACTCTCTCCAAACACTTTTTTAAGGATTGTGGCTAGGTTTTCTACAAGTGTTCTTCAAGGATCTCAAGAGTGAAGTTTCCTTCCATGAATGTTCTTGTATAAGGAAAGATACTCCTCCATCATTGTTAGTTCCAACTAAAGGCATGTTTTAATATTATTTAACATTAATTATGAATCATAAATTGTGGTTTTAAAAACCAATGTTGAGGGGGTTTTGGTTGGTATTATTGAGTATTGTTTACTCTTTGTTTAAATTATGTTTTCATAAGTTTTTTAAGATAGTTTGCATAAATGGGTCCTTGTTTGTTAGAGTTTAAAAAATAGGTCATGGGTAACCCTAAATTTGATGGTTTATGCTTAGTTTTGGTGTTGGTAAAGGTATGCCCTCAACACATTTGATAAAATGCCTTTGAGAATGTTTTAAATATATTATTGAACTTTCATTAAAGCTATAGCATGTTATGATTTGGTAATGGAAGGTTAAATTGGTTTGTATTGTTTAAAATCATTTAAAATGGTATAAAAGGTTTGGAATGGTTAAATGGTAAATCTATGAGGTAATAGATATGGTTTAATTGAAAACCCTTATGGGGTACACGGGAATCCCTTAAGTGAATGTAATAATAAAATTGGGTTGAATGATGAACGTCTTGTGGGGTACAAGGGAATCCTGTAAAAAAAGATTAACAATGAAATACTTGTGTAGTACATGAAAATTCCTCAAGTAAAACTAATAATGATGTACTTGCGGGGTATATGGCAATCCCCTAAGTAAACTTAATAATGTAACCTATGGGGTACATGGGAATCCCTTATGATCAGATGAAGACATTTCCTTGAAGATATAGTTGGTATGATGATACTACTTCTCATACCCTTGATTAATAATAAATGGAATGGTGGTTTGGTTATTTGGTAATTGTTTTTATTGGACAATAATGACGGGTTGTGATAGCTAACTGTAAAGGTGGGAGTCCAATTAACTTATACTAGAAACTCATATTTGCTCAAATTAGGATAGGTTATAGCGGACTTATAATATACTTATGGGGTACACGGGAATCCCGTAAGTATACTTGTATATATGTATCATAAAAAGATTGAAGGGTAAACAAGAATCCCCTATTCCTATGGTATCTCCAGTTTGTGCGGCTACACATATTGGTGCCCATCCAGGTTTCCACGGGGTAACACTAGACCCATATAATCGGTGGGTGGATTATGATTGCTAAGCTACACATTCCCAAGTTAATGGTTTTAAAGGCATGCTAAGCCCAGTTACCTTTCCTGGCATGGTTTATGTATATATAAATATGTATGGTTGTGTATGAATATGGTTCACATGATTTTAAAGGTTGGAATTATTTTATCTTTATCCTAAGTACTTCCTAGAATTCACCTGCTTACCCATATTTGGGCGGCTATGTACTCATATGATGCAGGAACCAGCCATACTAGTCCTCCTACTAATTAATTGGATTCGAGGATAATCAGTGTTAGATTGAAGTGGTTAGCTCTTACATAGTTCAAAAGGCATCCACTTAATGTCATGGATTACTTCACATTCTTTTATCTTTTCATATACTTTAGTTTTTGGCTATGGTTGGGGAAATGTCTCGACTAGATACTCTTTGTTTTGGTTTGGAGGATTTGTATGGACAACTATAGACTTGGGTATGAAATAATCATGATATATTTATATATATACATTGGGTAATTGTTTTGGGTTTGGTTAGTTGGTTATTGGATCAACTGACTTGGTTGGATTGGTCTTAGATATAGTCATATCCCAAAGTTATGATATTGTTAAATATGTTATCTTGCTATATGTTTGGAGTATATCTGACCCATGGTATATGTTTGTTGGTTATGTTAGGTATCACGGGTGGTATCCAATCTCTGTTTGACTTGAGAGACCTATTACGATAAGGCCTCAATTCAGGTCATGTCAAGTTGGTATTAAAGCCTAGGTTTTGGTGTCTTGAGTGTTCACAATGCCATGTTGAGTAGAATCCTACTTATTGGTGTGTTTTGCACCACACTTATAATCAAGAGGCTACAAGGCATTTAGGAATGTTCCACTTTCTTGTTGTCTACTTTTGAGCTATAGAGTCTATGATCTTGATTTCTTCCCTAAATCTTCTTTTGGTTCACCTTTTAGATTATATTTTCTCAATGATCTAAAGTTTGTGGAAACTCACTTGTCTCACTCAGAATGCCATGAATGGATCTTATCCAACTCATGGGACAAAGACCTGATCAAGGGTCGTAGTCTCAGGTTTTCCCCATGAAGTTCCACTAGTTACCATTGACCCTACTTCGGAATGTGGCACTCATGTTCAGTTACCTCAAGAAGAGGTTAGCAATGCAGTTTTTCAAAATTTTGTTTATATATTATCCCAAATAGTGAAAAATCTATCACGCCAGTTTAGTCCTATTAATATGGGGGAGAATAAGACTAAGTCATAAAATAGGCAAAGTAAGAGGTCTCAATTTTCTAAAAAAAGGAAAGGTTAATAGTATGGTGGTAAGTGGTCCAAGAGGAAGAGTTGGGTGGGTCCTAAGTCCTATTGTATGGCTAGTGTCCCTACCTAAAGTCGTTAGGAGACAAATGTTTTTAGATTGGCAATGCTCCTAGGGCACAAGGTGCACAATCTCAGGATAGTGCGGCCTAACCTGCACCATCCTACCTTCCTTGTCGGATTTGTGGTCAGTCGGGCCATTATTATTGCACAGAAAGGGGTAATTATTATTTTATTATGGTCAGTTGGGTCATATGCAATGGGAGTTTCCCATAAGGATTATCTCTTGGGAAAATAGAACACCGATTACCACTTCTCTGGCTCTTGCACTGAGGGATACTGCTTCTGGATACAGCATTGGTCGAGATTATATTAATGACCTCACTATCCCTCAAGAGTCTGAGGCATCTTCTGATACTAAGATTGGTATATTAAAAACACTTTTCTCATTATGTGTATTGGTTACTTGGTCTAGGGTCCCCTCTCTCTTATGTGACCCCATTTTTGGCTATGTAATTTGGTTTTTGTCCCAAGGTTATTTTGGACTTTTTTTTCTATTTCTACCTTGGTTTGTAACTCGGTGATTAACAAAAGACTCTATGGGGGTATGTGGTATCGATTGGTAGTGAAAAAGACTCTGGTGGATTTGTTTAAATTAGATATAGTGAATTTTGGCATCATTCTGGGGATGGATTGGTTATACTCGTTTTTTCTATAATTAGACTGTCAGACCCGTGAGGTTGTATTTAGGTTCCCTTGTAAGTTGGTGAGTCAATTATGGAATGGGAGAATGGTTCCATACCCTGGTTATTAGGAGAAAGGTTATATCATATCTTAAAGCTCGGATATTAATCTCTGAAGGGGGTGTCTCTATTATCTGGTTTGGGTTAGAATCTCCTTGTAAGTTGGTGAGTCAATTATGGAATGGGAGAATGGTTCCATACCCTGGTTATTAGGGGAAAGGTTATATCATATCTTGAAGCTCGGATATTAATCTCCGAAGGGGGTGTCTCTATTATCTGGTTGGGGTTAAAGATTCTAACTCACAAATTCTTTTATTTTATTTGGTTTCTATGGTGAATGAGTTTTCTTGAGGTCCTTACTAATGAACCTCTTGGTTTTTTTCTAGCGAGGGTATTGAGTTTGGGATTGACCTCATTTCAGACACTTGTCCAAATTTCTATTCTTTCTTTATAGAATAGTTTCGATTAAGTTAATAGGGCTTAAGGGGCTATTAAAGAACCCTTTTAGAAAAAGATGTAAGCCGTCCTAATGATTCTCTATGGAGTGTTTCCTTTCTTTTATGCATAAGGGGGATAGTTTCCCAAAAAAAAAATACATAGGTTGTCAATGGGTGAATAAGGAATTTAGAGTGTCCTCCTTGTGTCGTGGATCATGTATGATTCTTTTTTATATGGGGTACTTTTTTAGGAGTTCATGGTGGCTAATAGATACTAGGTTTGAACATGGATATTGATTTTTATATATGGAGTATGTTAGTTAGAGGATAGAACTACATAGATTATAGAGGTAGATTGGTAGGTTGGATGAGGTATGCGGAAGGGGCGAGGTTGATAGCTCTGGGAATATAATAGTGGGAAAGTTATGACATATAGTCCTAGGGTTTAGGTTGAATGGATGTATTGCATTTTTCGTCAGCGGATGGGTTAGAGCATGGTGTTTATGTGACTATACTGGACACTAGGTGGTATCTGGATGAATGAGATTTTAGGTATAGGATAACCATGTGTCCCTAGTGATCATCCTTGGTGATACCATTTAGAACAAAGTATTGTGCTTATAGGTATAGTAAAGCAAAGGTTGAGGGTTAATCTCAAATTTTATTTTAGTGATAGACTACAAGTGAAGGTCGGGGTGTATTTTCTCTTATTCTAGTGATTCTCTCTTACCTCAGTTCAGAGAGTACTTTATTAACATTACATGTATTCTGATAGCACTTATGCCTAAGGTTCATAATCTACATTCTCCTTGTTTCTTGGATATGAACCTTGGCCCTACCTTGCATTACCTATGACATATACGGTCATGTGTCTTTTGTGTCCAGTCTTAAGGACTCCTACTATGGTTTGTTGTATTGGGATGATTTTTCATTCATGACCCAGGTTGTTGCTTTGAAGTACCTAGTGGTTGTTGTATCGTGTCTCACTTTAGGAGGTCTCTCCTTAGGCGGCATGGGTAATTTTTGTACTTTAGTGTCTTAATGACCCTTCTTATGTTCAAATGGTAATGGATGTGGAGGTGTAGTGATGTTTTGAAATGAAGGAGAGGTAGAAGTCCCTAAGTAGGGGAGAGTCTGGAGTGACTATTAGAGCTATGGTTTTGGAAGGTAAGGTAAGGTTATGGCCATGAGAAATGGTAAGGAGAGGATAGGTGCAAGTGGTGAAGAATTCTTGTGAAAAATAATAGAGGTTACTAAACCTTTGGAAGGATAGATCACACTGCGAGAGTAGAAGAGGTAGGCTTGAATATTTTGATTGATGGATCTAATACTCAGGAATCTTGATGGGGCATGATGCGTGATGAGTGGTGAGTTTACTACTCAATCGCACTCCTTATTCGTGCGCATTACCTTGTTATGGATGAATAAATGAAACATAATTTTGATTTAATGCACTAATAAGCACTCCTTGCAGGAATAGATTTAAATGGTCGAAAAGAGGTGGATTGGAGCTCACAGTGATAAAAAGGGGAGCAAGAAAGTGTAGTTGAAGACTTGAGATAGAAAAGCCTCAGGTACCACGGTTGTGATCTGCTGACCGTGGTTGTGACAGTCAAGGATGGTCAATTAATTGCAGTTACAAAGGTAAACTCTGGTCGAGTAGTCGCGGTCATACCCAGACCTGTGCGATCTCAGCCTAGCGGAGGATTTCAGCCAAAGGGCAAAACTATAATTTCTCGTGCTAATCCCAATTTGACAAAAATGACTCAAAACCTATCATTATTAAAAAAATTCCATCTTCCCCAATATTTAGGTTTTAGTTTTGTGTAGTTCATAGCCTCCATTTTTGGAGAAGAAAATATTGTATGAATTTTAGGTGAAGAATACATTAGAGACTTTCTAAGTGGAAGATTTGCTCACTTCCATTGTTGATATTGTGGGAAAACCAAGTTTGAAGTAACATTCACTTAAATCTTCAACAATTTATTTCAATGGAGATTATGTGTATATCTATGCTTATTTATCTTATGTGTAGCTAAATCTCCCTCTTGGGGTTATGTGTGAATAGAGGTTAAAGTGTGTGTGGGTTGTATTGTTAGCATCTATTTGGTAGTTCAAGTTTATGGGTTTTATCATTGCTATGCTATTTTGGTTGGGATTTGATGGGTGAAAGCTCCAAATACCCACATGGGTTCTATGAGTGAAAGCTCCAAGCTCTAGAAAGTTTAAGGCCATCTTTGAAAGAAGGGTTTTGAGTGAACTTTAGGAATCCATATCATCCACGAAAGAAGGATTTGGAGACCAAAGCAATGATAGATAATTACGTGTGTAGTATGCCAAATTTTCATTATATTAGATATAAGGGTGAAAGTGAAGTTTACTATGCATATATTGAGGTTGTGGTTACTAATTGTTGAACGTATCTATTAGGTATTCGAAAGAATCAATGGGTGAAAGTTTGGTGTTTTGTTGAAAGACAAGAATCAAAATCCATAACCAAGCCTACCCATATTTGATTTACTAAATTGATGTTGATGATTAACACCCATATGTCACACCCTTAGTAGTGCATAATCCCAAGATCCGTGCTTAATTATTAAAACTCTAATTATTTGTAGCCCTGGATTTTTGTTAGAAAAACCCAAAAAGAAATATTAGTGTTGGAACCTATCACCCCCATTTTATCTTTTTGTACCATTTGTTTGAATTTAACTTGTGTCTATCATTTCAAATAAATTTGATCGCCACTCACATTGTTCCTCGTTGATTCAACCCCGACTGCAAAGTTAGGTAAAGATATTGATGACGACTGCCTTGCACTTATTTTGACGTGTAAGTTGAGCGTTATAAAAAATGGCGCCGTTGTCAGGGAACAATTTGGCATATTAAGTTAGTTAGGAATTTTAGTTATTTGCTTGAATTCAAGCTTGTAAATAGTTGTTTTTGACTTTCTTTTGTAGGTAACTTTTTTCTATTTTACTTTTCGTTATGGAATTTTTTGACAAATATGATGTTGGTAGTTGGAAGTCCTATCTTGACAATCCATATCCATATCACAACGTACCATATTTTATGAGAGATTGTGACTATTCTCCTTAGAGAGAGATGGATTCACCATCTCAATCCTATAGGGAGTATAGATTCTCCTTATGTAGTGATCAAGATGGAAATTAAAACTATTGTCCACGTGCCCCATCCTCCCATTATACTAACCGAATTGCTAGTCCTTATTATGAGATTGATAGGTATGATGAGGAGAAGAAGGAAGAGCAGGATACCAAGTCCAATAACTGTGACCCAAGGTTACAAGCCATTTTAGATTGGTTTTAAGCAATGGGGGAGTTCCTAGAACACATTCATCAAGAATGTCTTTGAAACTATCATTACAATGTCCATTAACCAAAAGAAAGTATGTAAAGAAGAGAAACTAAGCTATGATGATGAGCTTGGTAGTGAAGACTCATCAACAGCTTCCCAGTTGTCCTCATTTTATAAGGAAGAGAGGCCAAAATAAAAGAAATAATGCTAGAGTCAAAAGAAGAATCAACACAAAGCTCTTATAATGACACTACTTCATTTCGGGGTGAAGATGCTTCGGAGGAGGCTAACCCAAACTTAGGTATTGGACCTCATTCAACCCACTTTTCAATATTAGGCTTAGAGGATGTGATAAGGATCTTTGCCTCCAAACAAATGATGGATTATGGAGAGAAGAAGTCTAAGTCTTATATTTTGGAGTTTGTCATTTCGAAGAGCACATGGGACCCCATCCGTCAAAGGCCAAGATGCTCAACTTCCAAAATACAAGGAATTGCCTATTGATGAATAGTCTTTTACCCATGAAGCCAATCTGAAAGATCGATGTAAAGTTGGGTAAAAGGTTAAAGTCTTCAAAATGGTGAGATTGAATGGTGTTATCTTATCATAATGTGTAGTTGCCTAGTTGAAAGATGAGAATGCTGTTAAATTTGCATATTTTGAGCAATGGTAAACTGAAAGCTATGGTCCCATGTATCACGATCGCGATCCTGATAATGATCACACTAGCCGATCGTGGTTACAGATCCACGATCGCCATAACTGAGAATAGTTGTCTGCAAAAATCCAAATGTCTGCTCATCCATTATGCACCCATGAATCTCCTATAGTATTGCAACATGAGTTTTTATGGTTAGACTATCATAAATTTTGCCTTGAAAACACTAATAGTGGTTCGAAGTGCATTCCATATAGGTACGCAGCTACAAAATAGGAGACTCAAACAATACCAGATTCAGGCCTTCAGCAAACCAGGAGTACAATGACCTTCCAAAGACCAAGCTACTCCTAGAAAGGAGTATATCTATGGATAGAGTCCAAGAAAAGTTCCCAAAATTCTTTGACAGACTTGTTGGTATCAAGGAACTCGTTTCAGGGTTACCTCAGGGGCCAGAGGAGTCCTCCACTGCTCGCCACTCATATGTTGTACAGTCCAACTATAAAATATATTAGGAGGAGCAAAGAAGGCAGGCTACCAAGGTTGCCAAATCGGAAAGAGCTTATTCAGCTTTGGCAATATCTCCCAGGAACCTCCAGCAATAACAAGAAGATATGGTAAAGAGGGAAAAAAAGAGATAAAATTCTTCACCAAAGTATGGAAAGGAGTAAAGAGCATCTTAAAGGTGTTCAAATAGAAGGAGCACCTACCTTCCCTGAGAGACAAAGGTAATAATGAATCTCCTGCTGAGTGTCTTACTTTTGGTGATGGTGGAGAAGATGCAGGGTATACTGAAGATGATGAGGCTGATTTAGGAAGCACCCTTTACTCTTATCTTTGTAATAGTTGGGGGTAGCCTGTCCCATATTTGTGCTATTTGATGCATTTGGGTAGTGTTTTGATGATATTTTGGGACATTCTGGATACTAATTTTTTTATTTAGTTTTTAGATGCTATATTTTTGGGTACTCTGATAGTGCCCACGTCTTATAGATTATCATTCTTTTCTTTTAATTTGAGTGTTCTTGTAAATTCATTTTATTTTAATCTTATTGATGCATAACTAGCTTTACCCTATGATATTTTGATCAACGACAGTTTAAAGGGTGAAGCATCGTGTTTGGGTTTTGAGATATAAATGCAGGGGAATTTTGAGTCCCTGTGGCATCAATGTCATGAATGCAAGGGAATTCTGAGTGCCTGCGGCATTACAAATTGTAAAATCGGGGTCACTATATACACCATTGGCAAAGTCTGAGTAGCCATATGGGTAGTTTGCCTATTTTGAGCCTAAGTCTTTGGTTGTAGCCATAGTTTAGCAATTTATGCATGGTGTTATGCAAAACAAGCAACCCCCTTCGTCCAAAAATTTTCAAAAATCAAGGGCATAGACGTGAGCGACAATATAACAATTCTTTTCCTCTTTTTGTGGCTTCATAAGTTGTTGATTTATAAGTACTGATAAATACTCAAATTTTGTCTTACGGAAGTGACAATTGAGCCTCCTTGGCAAGTTTTTGCATGCCATGAGTGGTGAGCTGTTTGCGTTCATCTCTTGTATACTTGTGTTATCTAGAACTTGCCCCGTTAGTCTTTCAAAGTTAGAGTTGATTGTATTTGGTTGGAGAAATAATCTTAGTCCATCCTTGTGATTTTGGAAGTCACTTTATCCTAAAAAGCCTACCCAAACATAAAAGTAATCCCTAGTTACCCACTTTGAGCCTTTGGCCCTTTCTTTGGCAAATGCATTACAAGTCGTGAACCATTCTTTTTATTCCTCTTTTAAACCATACCCTCTTTGAATTTGAAAATGTAACTTGAGGCTAAAAGCTTATGTTAGGGGTGGTAAAGTTAGTGGAAGGAAGTTTGAGGCCACGAAGTTTTAGTAGAATGCCAAGGTGCCTAAGTGATTGAAACAAATATTTAGAAAAAGAAAGAACCCAATAAAGGATAGACTTGAATAAAAGGTTCAAGCAAAAGAGATAGAAGCAAAGTTTGAACAAAGAAAGAAAATTGTAGGCATAAGAAAAGAGAGAAAATAAAGAAGAGTGGCCAAAAGTCAAAAAGAAAGATTGAAAAGTGTGATGCCGATGTTCAAGGAAGGGAGTAACCATTTTTTTCCCAAACAATATCCTACCCTAACACAAACCTACATTACAAGCTTAGAAAGTCCTTTGAGATCTCCAACTATTTTCTTTCTTTATAGTGGCGATTGAAAATAGGGACAAGCCTATGGTATAATACTTGTTCCATTGAGAATTTATTTATGTGAGAGAGAGTTTGTGCACTTAAAATTACTTATTGCATATTCTATTTCTTGATGTGAGAAATTCTCTTTCTCGTGAGCACAACATGTGAAACAAGTTGAGGTAGGTAATTTTGTCACCTTCTGGCAATGAGGCAAATAGAGTATAGCTTAGTTGTGGTCAAAAGGGAGTCACTTCTACAGTATTGGTTTTTGTTTCTTTCTCTCTCTTTGTAGTCCTATGTAGCCTTGGTTTTAGTATTTTATAAGGAGGGGTGTACCAAAGTTAGCTTAGCCCATGTGCAATAAGCTATTTGTGGTTGTGATTAAAGTTGAGGTCATTGTGATGTTTAAGTCATAAAGGTTAGGCTTAAATAAATGTGTCTCCTAATTTGAGGTAGTATTGCTTGAGTATAAGCAAATGCTTTAAGTTGGGGGTATTGATGAGTGGTGAGCTTACCACTCAATCGCACTCCTTATTCATGCACATTACCTTGTTATGGATGAATAAATAAGACATAATTGTAATTAGATGCACTAATATCCTCTTCTTATAGTCATAGAGTTAAAGGGTTGGAAAGATATGGATTGGAGCTCACAATGATTAAGAAAAGAGCAAGAACGTGCAGCTAAAGACCTGAGACAAAAGATCCTTAGGTACCGTGGTCGTGATTTGCTAACCGTAGTCACAACAATAAGGGTGGTCAATTATTTATCACCATGGAGGTAAACTGTGGTTGCGTAGCTGCAGTCACAGCCAGACCTACACGATTGCGGCCTAGCATAGGATTTCAGCCTAAGGGTAAAATTGTACTTGCACGTGCTGATCCTAATTTGACAAAAATGACTCAAACCCTGTCATTATTTAAAAAATTCCATCTTTCCAAATTTTTAGGTTTCAGTTTTGTGGAGTTCATATCCTCCATTTTTGGAGAACAAAATATTGTATAAATTTTGGGTGAAGAATACATTGGAGACTTTCTAAGTGGAAGATCTGCTTACTTACATTGTTGATATTGTGGGAGATCCAAGTTTGAAGTAACATTCACTTAAATTTTCAACAATTAATTTCCATAGAGATTATGGGTATATCTATGGTTATTTATCTTATGTGTAGCTAAATCTCCCTCTTGCGGTTATGTGTTAAAAGGGGTTAAAGTGTGTTTGGGGGTTGTTATTGTTAGCATCTATTTGGTGGTTAAATTTTATGGGTTTTATCATTGCTATGCTATTTTGGTTGGGATTTGATGGGTGAAAGCCCTAAATACCCACATGGGTTCTATGAGTGAAATCTCCAAGCTCTAGAAAGTTCAAGGCCATCTTTGAAAGAAGGGTTTTAAGTGAACTTTAGGAATCCATATCATCCTCGAAAGAGGCATATGGAGACCTAAGTAATGATAGACAATTATGTGTATAGTATGCTAAATTTTTTTAGACATAAGGGTGAATGTGAGATTAACTTTGCCATGGGTATCATCTTAGAAATAGGGATGCCTAGACTAAGGTTGTGGTCAATAATTGTTGAACGCACCTATTAGGTATTATAAAGAATCAATGGGTGAAAGTTTGGTGTTTTGTTGAAAGCTAGCATCAAAATCTATAACCAAGCCTACCCATATTTGATTTACAAAATTGATGTTGATGATTGACACCTATATGTCACTCCCTTAGTAGTGCGTAATCCCAAGATTTGTGCTTAATTGTTAAAATTCTATTTATTCGTAGCCCCGAATTTATACTAGAAAAACCCAAAAAGAAATATTAGTGTAGTAACTTATCTCCCCTATTTTATCTTTTTGTACCATTTGTTTGAATTTAACTTGTATCTATCATTTCAAATTAATTTGATCACTACTCACATTGTTCCTCGTGGATTCGACCCGACTCCAAAGTTGGGTAAATATATTAACGACGACCCCCTTACACTTAATTTGATAGTATAAGTTGAGTGTTATCAATGCATGGTGGTAGTGATGAAAATAGAATACAATTTCAGGATGGATGTAAGAAATAGAGCTCTATGTCCGATGTTAAGTACTTTTAGCTCGAGATAGGCTTGAACATGGAAGTGGTGTATAGCTAGACTCAATCTCTCGTAGTGATATGTGTTTGCAAAATTATAAGTTGAATTGGAGTTTCTCTCTAGCATGAGTTCCATTCATCTAGTATTCCATGTATTTATGTTGTGGTAAGGTGTGGATAGTCCTTCATTAGTTGGTTCCTTTGGGTGGTATTGGTATCTCATACTCTTTTTTATTTAAGGAGGTTTCGGTATGGATCATGGGTTGGAAAGTTCATCGGTTGCGAACAAAAGGTGTAGCTTCTATAAAGGTTTTATAGTTGAACCAAAAGCCTGAGAAATCCATTTGGGATGTGGAAGTGGACATGGAGTCCAAGTGTCCACGTTGGTTCTTCATTCTAGAAATTCATGCACGAGGTATGTGTTCTTTATCACATCTTTATTTTCTAACTTGGTTAAAGGGTGGATTTCCTTGTAGCTTTGTTCTCTAAATTTGTTAGAGTTTGGGATGAATGTGTTGGGGTGTAAATCATGCTTGGGTTATGTAATGATCTTCTCATCTTATTTATGTCTTTATTTTCTAATTTTGTTAAAGGGAAGCTTGTTTGGCAGTAATGTGTTAACTCGTGCTTGTTCTTCCCTTTATCTGTCATTCGACGACGAATGATCCTAAGTGGAGGAGAATGAAACACCCTAAAGTTTTGTCCTTGCAAAATTTCTTGAGTTTTGGACATTTTGTACTAGGTACAATTCTTGGGTATCAGTAGTATTCTAGGGTATCGCTTGGTGTCCCTTTTCTAGTATGTTAGACAATATGTATGGGTTGGTTTCTTCCCTAGGTACGACTAGGAACCATACCTATCGTATGATAGTTTACAAGTGGTATGTTACCAAGTCGTATGATGTCTTAAGTATGGTCTTGATGATTATGACCAAGGTACGACTCCAATAGTACTACTCATATGCTATGTACGACATGTCCTTGTATGGTCTTATATTGATCAATATGGGGTACAAGGGGAGGTTTAGGGTACGAGTAAGGGTACCACTCGTACCCTAGGGTACAATTTAGAAGGGGTGAGTCATACCCCCCTGTGTGTTTTCCAGCTTTTAAGCTGAGGGCATTCCAGACATTTCCCACCCTAAAACCCTTGAGTCCCCAAGTTATATAACCCTTGATGGCATCACATAAATCTCATGGATAGATCAAAACACTTCAAATACTCTATCTAAATACTCTTTTGAGGTTTGAGGCTGGGGTTTCTACAAGTGCTTTTTGAAGGGCCTAAGAGTCAAGTTTCCTTTCGTGAATCTTCTTGTATAAGGCAAGATACTTCTCTCTCATTGTTAGTTCCCACTAAATACATGTTTTAATATGTTTTAAACATTGATTGTGAATCATAAATGGTGGTTTTGAAAACCAATGTTTAGGGTTTTTGTGTATATTGTTGAGTATTATTTACTCTTTGTTTGAATTATATTTTCATAAGTTTTTGGTAATGGGTTACATATGTGTTTGCTTATTGGTTATCGTTTAACAAATGGGTCATGGGTAACCCTAAATTTAATGGTTTATGCTTTGGTTTTGGTCTTGGTAAAGGTATGTCCTCAACATGTTTGATAAAATGCCTATGAGAATGTTTCTAGTATATTGCTGAACATTTATTTAAGATATTGCATGGTATGGTTTGGTAATGGAACCTTACATTGGTTTGTATGGTTTAGAATTGTTTAAAATGGTTTTGAATGGTATGAATGGTTTGGAATGGTTAAATGGTCAGGTCTTAATTGTAACGATTATGGTATAATTGAAAAACCTTATGGGGTAGACGAGAATCCCCCAAGAAAATATAACAATGAAATTGGGTTGAATGGTGAACGTCTTGTGGGGTACAATGGAATCCCCCAAGGAAATCTTAACTATTAAATATTTGTGGGGTACACAGAAATCCCCCAAGTAAGCATAATAATGATGTACTTGCAGGGTACATGGGAATCCCATAAGTAAACTTAATAATGTAACCTATGGGTTACGTGGGAATCCCCTAAGGTTGGCTAAAGACATTGCATGCAAGCTATAGTCGGTATGATGATACCACTTCTCATAGACTTGAATAATTATAAATGGAATAGTTGTTTGATTATGTGGTAATTATTTAATTGGGAAATAATGGCGGGTTGTCATAGCTAAACGTGAAGGTGGGAGTCCAATGGACGGACACTGGAAACTTATGTTTCCTGACACGAGGATAGGTTATGGGGACCTCATAATATACTTATAGGGTACAAGTAAATCCCTTAAGTATACTAGTATATATGTATCATAGAGACTGAAGGGTACATGGTAATCCCCTACTCCTATGTTATCTCAGTTCATACGGCTACATGCATCGGGGCCCACCCAGGGGGTTACACTTGACCCATATAGCCCGTGGTTGGATTATGATGGTTAAGCTACACATACCCAAGTTAATGGTTTTAATGGTATGCTAAACCAGTTCTCTTTCCCGGCATGGTTTATGTATATATATATGTATGGTTGTGTGTACATATGGTTATTGACCTGGTTTTAAATATTGGAATTATTTTATCCTTATCCTAAGTACTTGCTAGAGTTCACCCGCTAACCCATCTTCTAGCGGCTATATCCCCATGTGATGCAGGAATAGGCCATACTACTTCTCCTACTCATTGATCAGATTTGGGGATATCGATGTTGGATTGAAGTGGTGATTATCAATAGTTCGGCATGGATCCATTTCATGTCATGAATTACTTTACATAGTTTCATCTTTTCAAAGACTTTGGTTTTTTCCTATGGTCGGGGGCATGTCCTGACTAGATACTCTTTGGTTTGTTTTAGAGGCTTTGTATGGACAACTGTGTACTTAGGTATGTACTGGTCATGATATATTTATATATATACATTGGGTTATTATTTTTGGTTTGGTTTGTTGGTTATTGGATGGATTGGATTGGTTGGGTTGGTCTTGGATATAAATTTATCCCAAAGTCATCACATTGTTAAATGTGTTATCTTGCTATATGTTTATATTTCATCCGACTCAAGGTATATGTTGGTTGGTTGGGTTGGGTATCGGGGGTGATCTCCGAGCCCAGTTGGACTTAAGTTGCCTATTACGACTAGGCCCCATTTTGGGTCATGTCACTTTTCCTAGTCTCTACTCTACTTGTGGAGTAAGTGGAATAATCAAGGTGGGATCCTAACGTTTGCAACCACTAGAACATCTATCAAACCAAAGATTATACAATACATGCACAAGTACTGGTTCAGAACAACTTCGCACATGCCCTACTTTATCAATATGCCAGTGTTCCCACAATCCTAGTTGAGGGTTTTTACTTCTCATGATTGTGAAACAATCAACAAAATACATGATTGAAGCCATTAAACAATATCACAAGAATAATTGAATAAAAATCAAATGTTTGAAACTAAATTATTAGCCTAAATCAATACAAAAGTAATCCCAAGATCAAATTCAAATCATGGAATAAAAATATATGTTTGTGAATGTTTAGAGTGCATCACCTAACTACGAAACATCAAAAGGGTATATATAATATACAAGGAAACCATAAAAATCATATGCAGGCCTATGTAAGTGCCACAACTTTTGTACAGATGCTGGAAATCTGTGTACTTTGATCTCTGTAACTTACTTTGCTTACGTACGGACCATATGTCCTGCATACGGATCGTATGTTCCTTTAGTAAGTGAAAAAGTCTTTCTTTTTCCTATTTCTTAGCCTTTGGACTTCAAGTTCTGATACATACTTTCATCACCTACGCCAGTAAGTGGCACATACGCACAAATTTGCCTTGGTAAGTATCCAAAAACTTCAATTCTCATCTTTTTCTTCAGTTTAGCATCAAACACCTAATTTCCTGTAAAACATACCAAAAATACATCATATCACACAAAACAACCAAAGAAAGTTTCATATTTTCATAGTTTTAAGGGTCTAAAGTGCTATAAATCTATAACACATTATAGCTCTAGCCAGTTAAAATAGAAACAGTTTTGGTAATATTTTTTAGCAAATCTCAACCTTTGCGGACATTTTAAAGGTGAAAGAAGTTCAACTAGCAGTTTGTTCAACTTATAATAGGGTTTAATTAAGAAAAGTAGAGGCAGAATTAAAAGGTTTATACATTTATAGGAGGAGTTCTAGGAGCAAAAACATGGATAAGGTGGTTTCAAGATAGAGACAAACACAAAATTCTTTCATTCTAAAGTGAAAGAGAGAAAGAAGATGTTGCATATTTCTAAAATTCAATCCTCCCGAGGGGATACCATTAATACCATACAAAATATAAGAGAAAAAGCAGTGAATGTTTTTTACGAGTAGCTCAACAAGACAAGTTTCCATACAAATATTACTATGTTGAATCATATTCTTAAGATTATTGCTAGTGAGCAAAATAAAGAGTTGATGAAGATATCTAAAGAAGAGAAAGTGACAGAGTCGGTCTTTAGTCTAAATGGGGATAGTGCACGTGGTCCAAAAGGCCTCTCAGAGCACTTTTTTAAAGCTATTGGAATATTATTAAGAATAAAATTACCAATATAGTGAAAGTAATTTTTCTACGATTAGGATTTTCCAAAGTTTATCGCTCACACCAATCTGGTACTAATTCCTAAATTAAGGTTATTGATGTATGAGCAAATCCTAACACATTTGAGTATTTTAACTAGAAATAATTGTAAAGTCTTAAGCAACTTTTGTCACTTTTGATTGCTTTCTCATTGATAATGCAGGAAAGTCAAGATGCAAGAAAACCAAAGACAATAAGAGCAAAAGAGATGAATTTGGAAAAAGTGGCCATGAAAGTGTAGTTGAAGACTTGTCTGATAAGTCATCAAATTTGTCATAAATTATCAGAGTCATCATCAGCTGTAGATAGTGTGAGAAAGTTGGAGAAGAAGTGTGACGACATCCCCTGATAAGTCGTCAGGTGTCTGATAAGCCCTCAAGAATACCGTCAGCCTAAGGTAGATATCATGAAAGTGGAAGAGGAGATGACGATATTTCTAATAAGTTGTAAGACTCTTGATAAGTCGTTAGAGTATCAGTATCAGCCTAAGGCAGAACTTATCAAACTTGGAAGAGCAGCTGGCGATAATGTCTGATAAGTCGTCAGAATCCTAATAAGGCGTCACACTTTATCGTCAGCCGTGCAAGAGAAAGTTATACTTTTAGATTTGATTCCAAATTTAGCTCTTGGTATTTAAGGGAAAGTTCTAAGGTTTTATTATAAGGGAGGGCTTAACATCTTGAACTATTCCAAAGACTACTTTACTTCTCTTTGGTCTCTAAACATGGATTTTAATTTTCAATTCTTTGATTTAGTTGTGGGATATTCTTCTTGAATTTTGGAAGAGAATCAATCTTTAACTATATCTTTTGTAAGTTTAATCACTTTGAATTATGAATTCTCTTATTGTTATCGCTTTTTTTTATATGAAACTAAAATCCACAACTAGGGTTATGGGATCTATGATTACTCCTGTATTGTCTTAATAGTTGGTTAGGGTTCGAGTTATTGTTGGAATATCTTGATAATTCTTTTGTATTAATTATTTTTTGTTGGTTCCAAACAATAGATCTCACCTTATGTAGATTTGATCAAAATGAGAAATTTACTAAAAGTAGTGAATTATCAATGAGGATTTGGGAAATTTAAGTTCCCATAAAATGATTAATGTTGTAACAAGGTTAATCAACTAAAAAAATCAGTGTGAATAGAAGGTTCCAAAGTTTGAGAGATTTAGGGAACTCAACATCTAGGTAGGTTGAAAAACACTTAGATGAACTGTTGATACTGATAATTTAGTGTTTCCCATAAGTCACGAGAATCCAATACTACAACTATTATTCAATGGAGGATTACTAATCATAGTGATCATAACTTTAGTTTCTCTATATCATTGATTTGAAATATTGCAGTTTAAGATTTGAGTTCTAAGGTGAATTGAAGTATGAATAACTTCTGTTCAATCATTAAAAACCCCCATTTTATCTTTTTGTATCATTTGTCTAAATTTAACTAGCAGCTATAGTTTCAAATTTGTTTAATCACCACTAACATCATTCCTCGTGGATTCGACCCCGACTCTAAAGTTGGGTAAATATATTGACGATGACCGGCTTGCACTAAATTGACATGTAAGTTAAGCATTATAAAAAATGGCGCAGTTGCCAGGGAACAATTTGGCGTATTGAGTTGGTTTGGAATTTTAGCCTACTTACTTGAATTCAAACTTGTAAATATTTATTTTTAGTTTTCTTTTATTTCTTATGCTAGGTAGATTTTTATTTTAGTTTACTTATTACTATGGTATCGTGGAATGAACAATAGCTTGGTGGTTGGAAATATTATCTTGATGATCCATGTCCATATTGTGATGGACCTCACTTTTGGTAAGATTATAGATATGCTCCCCGGAGAGAGATCTGTGCACCATCTCTATCCTACCGGGAGTATGAATGTTTTTTATGTGGTGGTCAAGATAGACATTGGAGTTATTGCTCAAATTCCCCCTCCCCCTATTGAGCTAACCCAAATTTTAGTTCTTTTTATGGGTTTGATAGGTCTTATGGTCAAGAAAAGGAAGAATGAAACACCAAAAAGAGTTGCATTGAAGTTATGTTTCAACTAATGTTGGATCTCCAAAAACAAATGTATAATATCATATGTGATATGCGTCAAGAAATGAAGCCAATCATTTATGAGGAGATGGATATAAAGGTCAATCATTCAAAGCATTCTTCTATATTATGTTGAGATGATTTCTTGTCTATGGAATCATTTAAAATAATAGAAGAGTGTGAAGATGAGGAGCAAGAATCCTATATTAATGTTGATCTTGATGTTGAGAAACCCTCAGTGATTTCCTAACCAATCGAACCAACCATGAGAGATGATGCCAAGATTGAGGACATGGTGCTAGAGGCAAAAGAGGAAACCAAGAAAATCTCTAATAAAGATTCTAGCCCAATTCGAAGTGAAGATGTCGAAAAGGTGAATAAAAGTGAGAGTTTAGTAGATAGTGTAAATTTTGAAGTAGGATTGATTGGGCCTCATTCAAAGCACTTTTCTACATTATGTTTATATGATATCTTGTCTGTGGAATCATATAAAATAGTAGAAGAGTGTGAAGATGAGGAACAAGAATCCTATATTCTTGATTTTACATTAGACAAGCAACATAAAACATACCTCACCTTAAGGCCGAGTGGTTTACCATGCTCAATCCATTACTCGACTTCTTAATTTTTGTACCACCCCCTATGAGTGAGGCAAGAATATGGACTCTAATTTGGGGGTGAAATTCATATCCTCAAGGTGGAGGAAAAAACTGAGTTGGGTCATGCCACGACACTAAATTAGGAACTTCTTGGGAAAAAATCTAAATGTATTTTGTTGTTTGTATTCGTATGATGTGATTGACATCAGATCTTTACACCAATGGTTCCATAGGTATGTTCCTAACTCTCTTGTTTTGGTTTGATGCATTGGGGACATTGCATGACTTTAAGTTGAAGGTGGGGCTATTTGTGGGTGTTGATGTCCTCCTTGGGTTTTTATTGCCGTGCCTCTTTTCCCCGGAGTCTTGGTCCTCGTAGAGCTGGCATGTTTAGGCGTATTGTGTTTGTTTTGTGATGTGTTGTGGTTAAATGGGGGAAAAATAAGTATCTAGGACAGTTTCCATATTTTTATTCATTTATCTTGGAATGATAAATACCTCTCTAATTATATGTAACTATTGTGAATCTTTTTATGGCATTAGTACTAGGGATATGATAATCACTACAAACAATTGCATGATCCGAATGGGTAGTAGCTTGTGATGTACTTTTGTGCCATGTGTGTGTTAGATACTACCTAGTTCCCGTTGTGTGTTAAATCCAGAACTTGCTCGATTGGTCTTGCCTTGGTTGTAGGATAGCAGTTAGGAAAGGATCATAGGCCGTTGTTGTTATTAGTCTACTTTTAGCCTAAATGACCTTTCATGTGTGAATAATATCCCTTTATCCTGATTTTGAGCCTGAATGTCTATGCTTTTTATTATACCTATCACCTTCCCATTTGTATCACAATGAACCTATTTCGGCCCTGGTCCTCCTTGGACATTATGCACTTTGACTTAGGCAAATAGCCTAAGTTAAGGGTAGCTATCATATGGGTGTGTGATGTAAAGTGAGTATGAAGAAGGGTAATAAAAAATTATGTAAGGCTGGGTGTGGTAGAAAAAGAATGAGAAAAGAAAAGTTGTGAAAAAAGAGAAAATGAATGAATAAAAACTGCACCCAGCTTGAATGCGCTTTAATCAAGAAAGGGATAAATAAGGTAAAGGTTTAAAAGTGAGACCCCAAAAATAGTGTAGTGCCAAGGAGGCTTAGTTACTTTAAATATCCTTGTGTATCATACCATCCCCAAGCCTACATTACAAGATGAAGAAAAGTCCTATAGTGATCCTAACTTAAATGTCTGAAAGCTTCAGTAATGAAAATAAAGAAAAGCTTATGGTATTTGGCATACATTGACTAGAACTTCTTTATGAGAGTGGGACAAGTAGTGAATTTGGAACAAGTGGCCATGAAAGTGTAGTTGATGACTTGTCTGATAAGTCATCAAATTTATGATAAGTTATCAGAGCCATCATCAATTGCAGACAGTGTGAGGAAGTTGGAGCAGAAGTGTGACAACATCCCCTGATAAGCCATCAAGGACGCCTTCAACCTTAGGTAGAGATCATGAAAGCGGAAGAGGAGATGGTGATATTTATGATAAGTCGTCAGACTCCTGATAAGCAGTCAGAGTGTCATTGTCAGCGTAAGGCAGAACTCACCAAACTTGGAAGAGGATCTAACGACAATTTCTAATAAGTCGCCAGACTCCTGATAAGGCATCAAACTTTAT